>NC_053390.1:333510293-333810293 GCF_905171765.1 Bufo bufo
TACTCATTCATTTAGTTGGCCTTTCATTCAAAGGAGTGTTCGTGGGTCCTAGATGCATGCCCATTCGTCCTTCCGCAGCATTGCTTCCCTGCGCTAGTGGTCACATGGTCGAGAGTGCTGTTGTCTGCAGCGCCTCTCGAATTCTTCGTTGGCTCTGGCAGGACTGCGGTTCCCTTGCCTGCTGCAATTTCCTCCTCTTCGGATGCAGTGTGGTATGAGTCCTTCCTCTTGGCGCCTCTACGCTTCTGTCTGATCTGCTACCAGGTTCGGGCTGCTCTTCTCGGGAAGGTCACCCAACTTCTCTTGGGTGCTCGATTACCCAGGTCCGGAGGACCTCCGCCTTGGGTTCTTCAGGGTATTCGCCTTCTGCGAGGCAGTGAACCGGGCGTCTCAGTGTAGCGGGTTCCGCTTTTGAGCTGTCCTATGGCTTCCCTGTTGCCCACTCCTCCTCTTTTCGGTTGGAGGGTGTTATGCCGGCCTCTGTCTCGACTACCTTATCTCGCCGGCTTTGTTTGGCTCCCGCTCGGTACAGATCACTCCGATGTGGCTTCCCGCCAGACTTAAGAGGCTGTTCTTTCACTGTCCTCCCCTCTGGGGAGAGCATGGTTGTTCATGTGGATGGTTCCGGTGTTCCTTTTGGCCTCGTACTGTCTCCCTTGTTCACACTGGCTGTATTAGCTGTGTGCCTATTTACCGAGTCTACCGCGTTCTGTCCTCCCACTGAGTGCAGATTGCGTGGTCCATTCTAAGACAATGGTCCTGCTGTAGACTTACCTTCTCGGTAACTTGGGGGGACTACCTTTCGGTCCAGATTGTCCTTTGATCTCCCACACCGGGACTGTACAACGTGGTTACTTCAGCATGGACTTTAGCCTGTCTTGTCCTGGCATCTGGCGGATCCTTTGGTTTCTTTCCGTCTGTCCTTCTGCTCCCCCACTCGGGTGGATACGGGACAACGTTGCTCGAGGGCCGACGGGACTAGTTTTGTCGACCCTTCTGCCCTTGTTACTGGTCTGCGCCTGATCACATTAGGTTTTCCCCCGCTTGCCAGGCGACTCCAGCGGGTTCGCTACTGTCCGCTCCTGGCTGTGTTTCGTCCAGGATCTGTCGTAAGACTTAGGGTTTTTTGTCTTGGGTTCTGTGGGAAGCTGTGCATTCCCCACTCTGAATTTCTCTCCCCATGGTTCTGTCTTTTTTTCAGTCCGGCCTGGACCTGGGACTGGGACTCCTTTACTTGAGGTGTCAAGTGTCGGCGCTGTTCTTCCTCTTCCAGCGTTCCCCGGCCCTCTGGGCCTGTCAAGACCTTCTTCCTCGGAGTGGCTCTTTGGTTCCTCTGTACTGTCCTTCGGTACCGCCCTGGGGACTATATACTGAGCTCTCGGCGCTCCAATCTTGTCCTTGGAGCCGGTACAGAAGTTCTCTCTACCCCTTCTGTCCTGTACGGTTGTGTTTCAGTATCAGTCGTGTCTGACGGGTGCCTGAATGGCCCCTTTTTTGTTACGAGCCTTCTGTCTTTTCCAGGACAGGGCTGTTCTACATCCTGTTTCTTTCTTCCTTCCTTCCTTCTGAAGGTGGTGTTTGCCTTTCGCTTCAACACTTCACCTATTTGGACGTTGTTTGGGCCTTGCCGTTTTTACTTGGAGATCTCCGACTCTTGTCGACGTTCGGCCTCTTGGGTTTCCAGGAGGTCTGTGCATAGGGTTGACGGACTCCAGGGTGGTTTTTCCTCCGCTTGATCAGATTGGCTATTGCTGAGTTTACCGCACCAAGGACAGGATTCTGTCTTTGGTGTCACCGTTCATTTCACCAGAGCAGTCGGTGCCTCCTGGGCCGGAGGCATTGGGCTTCGGCCATGCATTTGGGCAAGGCGGCCACAGGTCTTCCTTGCACTCCTTACCGAGTTCTACAGGGTGCATACTCTGACTTTGGCAGATGCTGCCTTGGCCCGCCTGGGTCTGCAGGCGGCGGTTCATTGATGCCTTTCGGGTGCTTCACCTTGGTGCTGTGGTCCCTCCCCCTTTTGGACTGCTTTTGAACGTCCCAAGGTTTTCTGTGTCCCCCAAGGAAACTGGGCGAGAAAACGAGATTTTTGTATAACTTACCAGTAAAATCTCTTTCTCGCTCTTTCCTTGGGAGACACAGCACCCACCCATTCATTGTTTTTTTCTCTGTACGGTTTCCGAGTTTTTGTTACCCGTTGGGTAGTTGGCTTGTTGGTTCCTTGTTGGACTTTGCCAGTTGCGTGTCCAAGTAGTGAGAAAAGGCAGTCTCTCTCTCCAGGCTGAGGGTATAGCTGTGGAGGAGGGGCTTAACAGTTTTCACTTAGTGTCACGCCTCCTATGGAGATGAGCTATACCCAAGGTCTTCTGTGTCCCCCAAGGAAAGAGCGAGAAAGAGATTTTACTGGTAAGTTATACAAAAATCTCGTTTTTTTTTTTGTCGACAAAAAAAGCACAGGGATGCTGTCCACATGCTTATGTCCTATTCTTGTCTTTATTGGAAACGAGTCCTTTTTAGTTATGAAAAATGCAGATTGCACATGGAAGCTGTCCATACTTTTCAGACCTCAATATAGACGCGGTCGTGTGCATGAAGCCTAATTGTGCTTTATCTTGCTAAACTCCATGAAATGGGATGAAACATAAGGGTATATTCACACATGACAGACTTTTTTTTCTTTTTTTTTCCATCGATTTCTGCAGCTGTTCCCTTTATCTGAATAGAGCTTGCAGACATCTGTGTGCCTAATGCAGAAAAATCCCATTGACTTGTTTGAATTTTCAGTTGCAGAAATTTCTGCAACCCATCTGCTATGTGTGAACATATCCCAAGGCTTTCATGTGTTCACATTCCTGTTTCCAGCATTTTTTTTTTTTAACATTTATTTTTTTTGAGGTCTTCCGTTGTGATTACCAGTGTTTTTTTTATTGCACTGCTAAATACGTCTGCAAGGGGAGGGCAAGTAGTAGGGGAGCCAGACTTCCCTTTAAATGGATATTTTGATGGCTTTCCTGGAGGGTAATGTCATTTCATTATAGTGAAATGCTGACATGGAGTTCTTGGGAACTGACCTTTTGTATTTTATGCTCCATGACCCTGACATTTGGAATATCTTAATACCAGCAATGAATGCCAAAAGGGTTAAACAAGGCTTAGCAGGGATTTTTATTTAATTGCTCTTAGAGCTAGGTTGTATGTAGCTCACATCTTTCTGAATCCTATTAGGTTGGCAAACCTGCTTGTATAGAAGGCCAGCAAACTATTCTGTCTGGAATAAATCCACGAGGCTTTACAGGCTGTTTGGCAGGCGCATGACAGATTTGGGACTGATAATTCTCCTCCCAACCTTCAGATGTAATTTTAAGCAAGCACAGCCAGTGTCGTCCTGGCATAACCTCCCTTACACCCACCCCACACCCCTGGTCAAAGTGCTGTGTATCTGTTAAATGCTTGTGTGGGTCTATTACATCAGTAAAAGTGAGCGCTTTAATATTGACAGACTTGGATAAAGTTCTTTACTCCCATTAACATTACCTCTTTAAATAAGGATCAGCCTCAGATTTCTGTTGCAGATTGTGCAGGAGATGCAAATCAAGTTTTCCCGATGTGTTTTTACTATGTGAACATCCCCATTGCCATCGTATAGTGGCAGTGCTTGGTATTGCAGCCCAGCCCCATTGGCTGGAATGCGGCTGAGCTGCAACTAGGCCTTGTGACCGGTGTACAGTGAGGTCACATGGCCTCTTCTAACAGCTGAACGGCAGGGTCCATGCAGATCTGATATTGATGACCTCTCCCCTGGATAGGTCATCAATAGTACCTCACAGATAACCCCATTTAAGAGCTTAATCACATGACCTATTTCTCTTCAGTGTGCAAACCATTTTTAGGACTGTACAACCCACTGACTAAGGCCTCTTTCACACTTGCGTTGTTGGGATCCGGCGTGCACTTCCGTTGCCGGAGGTGCCCGCCGGATCCAGAAAAACGCAAGTGTACTGAAAGCATTTGAAGACTGAGCCGTCTTCAAAATGCGTTCAGTGTTACTATGGCAGCCAGGATGCTATTAAAGTCCTGGTTGCCATAGTAGGAGCGGGGGAGCGGTATACTTAGTCTGTGCGGCTCCAGAATTACGTCAGAGCGCCCCATGCGCATGGATGACGTGATCCATGTGATCACGTGACCCATGCGCTTGGGGCGCCCTGACGTCACTCTGGAGCGCCCGGGGAGCCGCACGGACGGTAAGTACACTGCTCCCCCGCTCCCCACTACACTTTACCATGGCTGCCAGGACTTTAGCGTCCCGGCAGCCATGGTAACCACTCTGAAAAAGCTAAATGTCGGGTCCGGCAATGCGCCGAAACGACGTTTAGCTTAAGGCCGGATCCGGATCAATGCCTTTCAATGGGCATTAATTCCGGATCCGGCCTTGCGGCAAGTCTTCAGGATTTTTGGTCTGAGCAAAAAGCGCAGCATGCTGCGGTATTTTCTCCGGCCAAAAAACGTTCCGTTCCGGAACTGAAGACATCCTGATTTCTCTCTATTCAGAATGCATTAGGATAAAACTGATCAGGATTCTTCCGGCATAGAGCCCCGACGACGGAACTCTATGCCGGAAGAAAAGAACGCAGGTGTGAAAGAGCCCTAATACAGTTCATTGGGGCTATTCACACTAAGTTGTATTTATTTATTTAAAATGTTTCTCTCGTGTGTGTTTTTTTTTTTTTTTTGTTTTTTTTTTCATGGCCAACTAGGGGATGCTACCAACGGTCCTATTCAGGTCTGTTTTTGGGGATCAGATTCTTCAATGTGTGGCAGTTAGAGAAACGGAAGCCTTCTGTGTACCATCTATTTTTCGCATCCATTGTTCAGTGGAAATAAGCCCTCGGACTCATTGCTGTTTAAGCTTTCTAGAATAATGCCTGTCATTTTGAACCTGTCCTTGTAGTTTAAATTTGTTAGAATGGGAGGAGTGGTGTTCCATTCCACTGGATTTACAAGAGATGACATGTGTAGGAAAAGTCCAAAGCTAACAACGCAGCAATGTTTACCTTGACTACTGGCAGGAAATCATTATTCAATCTTGTTTGCCTTATCAGGCAATTCCAGGGCCACACAGATGGAGCCAGCTGTATTGATATTTCTAATGATGGTACCAAGCTCTGGACTGGAGGTTTGGACAACACTGTACGATCCTGGGATCTCCGTGAAGGTAGACAGCTCCAGCAACATGACTTCACTTCACAGGTAACAGCTTTATATTGTTTGGTTTGCATTTATACTTTGAGCTAGTTTTTGTTTTTTGTTTCTATGTCTAGGCTTGCCAAATAAGCTTCAGTTTTACATATCGTGCTTTGAGTACCTGCTCAACGTTCTTGGTTTAATCTTATCTATTTGTCTTCACCATGTTTGACATGAAGTTCTCCAGTCTTTTTTTACAGCCTGAGCAACCCTTTATTTGTAATGACTAGAGGTGACCATACACATTAGATAGAAGATGGTTGAACAATGATCTTACCACAGCCATAGACATTTTAGTCCATATTGGCCGTTGTTTAAACTGGCAATATACGTTGATGAAATATGGTGCTGGAGGAAAGATCTTGCTGGGAACATGGGATTATAAATCATACCCAAACCATGTAACCAACTAAGCAATAGCTTAAAGGGAACCTGTCACCAGTTTTATGGTGTCCAAACTAAGGGCAACATAAATAAGTGACTGATTCTCTTAGCAAAATGCTGGGTCACTTTCTTTAATTGACCCAGTCAATCTGCCAACATCTTGTATTGAAAAGCTCCAGCTGATAATGAGGAGTCATGAATATTCATGAGCTCCTGACTCTCCCTGCTTACCTGCTGCTGATTGACAGTTGTTTTCCATATGAATCAGCAGCAGGTGGGAAGGGGAGTGGCTATAGCTGTTAAATAAACGCTGGACTCACTGACATCACGCTGGACTCAAATCAGCTCATTAGCATGCGGCATGTGGCATCTTTGTGTGTATATTATGAGGTAACCATCTGTCACACCAGTAAGTGAATACATCTAAGGTACTTTTTAGTAGTTAATGATTGTATATAATTAGTTAGATTATAATCAAATATCCACATGACAGGTTCCCTTTAACCCAATAAAAATACACGTGGACACTTTAATGGGTGGAATAAATTAGGCCATGGCCATCGTTATTAAAGATTAGCTTAAAGTCATTTAACAATAAATCATCATCAATATCTTAACAAACCAATAATTAGACCAGCCATAAGCTCGGCCTAAACTACTGACTCAACTCATCCGCTCACCTAATCAGTGAGTGAGTTTTACCCTCCTTCTAATAAAGTAGCCGTGACAGTTGGCAAAACAAAAGGGCAAGGGCGGGGCAGCAATCCTTCCACAGGTACTTGTCTGACAGCGCACGGCTGACAGACACCACTCTTATAAACCCTAACCAGGTCCCAGCAACGGCATCTAATAGGCCCCTCCCAGACCCAATGAATGAACTCTGCCACTCCGCCCAGTAACCCTACTATTTTTAGCCCCTACACCTCACATCTTTGGCGGGAAAAATTCCTGCCAAAACCCTAAATATAAATCTCTGGGATGATTATAATCCCATGAGGATCCCTCCATATTTCTTTCCGGGATACTGACATTCTTTCACAGAAAGATCTTTTGTCCACAGACTATCTTTCTTCAAACAAAATATATTTCATGTGACTATTGAATGAAAATTTTAAAATATAGACGACTACTTCTTTTCAGACTATAATTGTCATCGGTTGGCTAAGGGCTCTTTCACACTTGCGTTGTTGGGTTCCGGCATAGAGTTCCGTCGTCGGGGCTCTATGCCGGAAGAATCCTGATCAAGATTATCCCAATGCATTCTGAATGGAGAGAAATCCATTCAGGATGCATCAGGATGTCTTCAGTTCCGGAACGTTTTTTGGCCGGAGAAAATACCGCAGCATGCTGCGCTTTTTGCTCCGGCCAAAATTCCTGAACACTTGCCGCAAGGCCGGATCCGGAATTAATGCCCATTGAAAGGCATTAATCCGGATCCGGCCTTAAGCTAAACGTTGTTTCGGCGCCTTACCGGATCCGACGTTTAGCTTTTTCTGAATGGTTACCATGGCTTCCAGGACGCTAAAGTCCTGTTTGCCATGGTAAAGTGTAGTGGGGAGCGGGGGGAGGAGTATACTTACCGTCCGTGCGGCTCCCGGGGCGCTTCAGAGTGACGTCAGGGCGCCCCACGCTCATGGATGACATGTCGCATGGATCACGTCATGCATGCGCATGGGGCGCTCTGACGTCACTCTGGAGCGCCCCAGGAGCCGCACGGACTGTAAGTATACTGCTCCCCCGCTCCCCACTACTACTATGGCAGCCAGGACTTTAATAGCGTCCTGGGTGCCATAGTAACACTGAACGCATTTTGAAGACGGATCCGTCTTCAAATGCTTTCAGTTCACTTGCGTTGTTACGGATCCGGTGGGCACCTCCGGCAAATGGAGTGCTCAACGGATCCGGACAACGCAAGTGTGAAAGAGCCCTAAAACGATCGTTTCACTTTTCACCCAGCAAATTATGGTTTTATTTGAAATTTTCCATTTTGATCAACTTTGGATTGGTGTATATTGCGACCTCAAAGGAGTTCTTCAGCCTTTATTAAGTGATGGCTTATGCTCAGGATATCCCATCACTAGCTGATCTGCTGGGATCCAACGCTGAGCACAGCTTCCAATCAGCTGTTTGGATGTAGCTTTGTTGCTGCAAGTTGGCGCCGGAACTACACAGCTCTGCCAACCTTGTTGTGGAGGGTGCTTGTTACTACAGTGCTGCTCCCATTTGAAGTCCGTAAGCTCCCTCCACTACAAGGTTGATCTTGTGTAGTTCCGTCAACTTACAGTGACTAAGCTTCACTTGAACAGCGGACCCCCATGATCAGCCTAGTGATGACCTTTCTTGAAGGTAGGCCTTCACTAAGTAAAGGCAGGACAGTCGCTCTAAGTTATTTACCATCTCAACTTCAGCAATAAAACCCAAGAAGTGGATACTAGTGGCTGTTCACACCACCTGCATTAGGCAGAATATACCAGGCTTTTTTTTAATTATATATATATATATTTTTTTTTTAACATGTTCTTGCTTTTATTATGTTTAGATCTTCTCTCTTGGATACTGTCCAACTGGTGAATGGCTTGCAGTAGGAATGGAGAGCAGTAATGTGGAGGTTCTGCATGTTAATAAGCCTGACAAATATCAGCTGCACCTTCATGAGAGTTGTGTGTTGTCCCTAAAGTTTGCATATTGTGGTAAGTAACTTCTGAAGACTGGTTCTTTTTATTATAATGCAAATTTTAAATAGATATTCTCAAAAAAAATACACAATTGCTCAAACGTTAAAATGAACATATGGTGGCGAAATTATCAAGCCCTGCACTCTAGAATTTTGGCTTGATAAGTCGCAAAATAGGGCTGTGTGACCTTTGCCCAAATTGTGTGACGTTTTTGCATTTTTATGCGACGCGTTTTGAAAAGTGTGAGGGGAATTGGTGGTATTAGCTTTTTGAGCTGAAGACAGGTTTCATCTTTCCTACTCCAGTAAAGGGTGGAGCAACATCTTAAAAGTGTTAAACTTATACATGCCCCAAACCTATCAAACATTGATACATTTGGTGCACATTAGGCTACTTTCACACTCGCGTTTGGTGCGAATCCGTCATGTATCTGCACAGACGGATCCGCACCGATAATACAACCACATTCATCTGTTCAGAGCGGATTCGTTTGTATCATCTTACCATTGCCAAAATGGATCTGTCTTGAACACCATTAAAAGTCATTGGGGGGCGGATCCGTTTTGCATTCAGTGAAAACTGATCCGTCCCATTGACTCACATTGCGTGTCAGGACCGATCCATTTGCTTCCATTGTCAGGCGGACACCAAAACGCTGCAAGCAGCGTTTTGGTGTCCGCCTCCAGAGCGGAACGGAGGCAAACTGATGCATTCTGAGCGGATCCTTATCTATGCAGAATGCATTAGGGCAAAACTGATCCGTTTTGGACTGCTTGTGATAGTCCTGAACGGATCTCAAACGGAAATCCAAAACTCCAGTGTGAAAGTAGCCTTACAGCAATACAGACTCCTGCAAAATGGACTTTAAAGTTCTCTTCATAAGTCTCTCCCATATTTAATATGTAGCAGAAAAGGGACCTGCCAACAGCAGGTAAGATCATCTCTCCATGTATCCAGTTATGTCTCCTTATGGAGCAGAAGGTCTGATGGTGCCTTCTGAGAAAGTGTCCCCTTCTGGCCTTTCTCTATAAACCAGCTCACAGCAATACTGACTAAAAAGCAGCTGTTCTAAAAAGCCGAGCAGACCACAATGAATGTGTGCTGAAAGCCACAAACACCCCCGGTTTAATGTTAGAATGTTATTTTATTAGTGCCATGGACCCCCCTGTGCCAAGCTTGTGTTGGAGGCCTTCCAGCACACTTTTTCTTTCTTGGTGTGAGGTTAGGAAGCTAACCAATGCAGTTTAATACATTTTCGAAGTGATTTCCACTGTTGTGTGAAGTCACTCAGAATTGCCATGTTTTTTTATTCTTTGTTGCTATTATAGGGAAGTTAAGCCTTTAACAAAATGTGCATTATGCTGTATGACGTGTTGGCTCGTTCAATAGGAAGGTTGTCGTGGCCTTAATGAATGCTTGAAGAGATCTCTAGTTAGGCCTGTTTCACACTTGCGTTTTGGTTTCCGGTTTTGAGATCTGGCAGTGGATCTCAAAACCGGTCCAAAACGGCTCCGTTTGATAACCCATCCAGATGCTTCTGTTCCGTTAGGATGCGGTTGTGTTACATTGAAACAGAACAAACCAGATCTGGCATTAAAATGGATCCGGCATCACTGACTTGCATTGATTTTGCTGCCGGATCCAGTTTGTTCCGTTTCACAGACAAGACACACAACTGCAGCTTGCATTGGTTTTCTCACAACTGCAGCTTGCATCGGTTTTCTTTCCGGTCAAAAAATGCAACAAAACAGAATGAAATGCATCCTGATCAGTTTTATTCCCATTGACAATGGGGACAAAACGGAACCCTTTTGGCACGGTTTTTAGATCCTCTCCCGGATGTCAAAACTGGAATGCCACAGCGCAAGTGTGAAACAGGCCTTAGTGACCTCTTAGTTTATTGTGTTAAGACAGTTTATGAAAAATGTCTATTAAACCCTCCTTACCAGATTGCCCCCAGAACATCAAGTCTGCTAGTGTTACTTGCCCCATTACCATTCCTCCCTCTCCCTCATCATATAATGTGCTGCTGTTCATATATTGATTTATATTCAGTCATTTCAGGGTCAGATTCATGTGAAATTGAATTGCTCACAGGAAGTTCAGAAAATGTAATCGTAGGGAGGACAGGATCTTGAGTTCCGAGAACCTCTAGGTAGGGTATGGTCTGGTTTCAGGAGGAAATTGGACAGACAACAGGGGATCTGCCAGCAATAAATATGTGATCATTACTTACCTGGCAAGATCCCACGCCGCTGCTTTGGTTCTTCAGGCCAAGACTTGCGTGCAATGGTGACGTCATGTCAACAACTTGTCACTGTTGAAGCCAATCGCTGACCTCTTTGGTGCATGCCAGTGATAAGCTGCAGCAGTCACGTGTGGGAATTTAACTTCAACACTTAGCCAGGTAACTAGATACTGAGCAGGAGGATCGGATTAGTGACGCGGGGTCTGTAATGAGCACTTCTTTATTGCAAGCGGATCCTCGTGTTGTCAGGTTTCCTCCTGAAACCAGACAACCCGTTTAAGGTAGCCATACAACATTAGATTAATGTTGGCCAAACGTGTTGATTTCGGTGGGACTGGCTGGCCATCTGTGTATGAACTGTCTCGCCTTTCTCTTGATGTCAGATGTTGGGGGTTAAAGAAGGATTGCCTTGTTGATTTCAGCATGCCCAGTCCTTTTGTTCCCAGGGACAGATTTTTACAAGCCTGTACTGTAAATGATGTTTGAAGCTCTTATGATTTTCTTCCTCTAAAGGTGGTACATATTTGGCTGACTGCTATACCTCCCAATCCGCCCTGCATGTGTTCTCTCAATACGTGTGCAGTTGCCAGTCACCTCTGCCGACGACTTATCTCCTGTATAATCAAAGGATCATGTTAAAAACTGATCATCTGACATTTGCTATTGAATCAAAAATAGTGTAGACAGAACGGTCATAACTCTTCCACAATACGGGATAGGTCAGTATTTTAGGCAGGGTGGTGATGGTCTGATACGGGGCCTTTCCCTAATACTATAAACCCTTGCCTATAAAACGGAATAGCCACCCCGATAAGGGTGATCCCGTATTCAGGAACCTCCTAAAAGCCCTTGGTTGGCCCTGAAGACAGATGTTAGACACCTAGGTAGGGTGTCCTGAAGTGGGTCTATTAGATAACCTACTCTAAACACAAAAAAATAATTGCTGAGTACATCAAAGTAACAAACAAATACGGAGTATATCAAAATAAACCCATGCTGAATACATAATGACAGAGGTATAACACTGAGTACATCAAGGTGAGTCATCGCTGATTATATAGTGATAGATGCTAAATTCTAACCAGTATCTGGTTATATACTAATTAACTAAAAGACACCTTCAGCCTCCAAGGATCATTACGATCAAGGTATAGGTCCCTTTATCCCAACGCGTTTCGCCCAGTGCATGCAGTGGGCTCATCAGGGGACATCAATGCAGTATTTAAATAAGCATCAGAGGAATTATTGCATGCATGACCCAACCTGGTGGCCACCACTTTTTTATGACACCAGTTAGTTATAGATAAAGGGTAAGCGTTAATAAGACACTGATTCGGCAAAAAGAAAGCAGTAAAGACGTTGGACCAGTGGGCCTGAAGACACCCTCACATTACATACAGATAGGTTATGTACATCCTCGTATAAGATGTAAGACTACATCAAAGATTGTACAGATAACAGGTACCTGCGTGCCCCATATGTTAAGCCAAGTTTGGTTATCAGCCGATATAGATGCTGTTCGATAAGGTACATGGGCCGCTGTGAATCAGTCTATAATGAGATAATAGAGCTATATCAAACGACATTGCAGTATAAATTGGTGCCATAGAATGGAAGCGCAGCTCTCAAAAGCCCAAGCAGCCTACCTGCATCACCTAGTGGATCTGTGTGGCGGGCGGACATGGATTAGCACGGTTTTAAATAGGGATCGACCGATTATCGGTTTTACCGATATTATCGGCCGATATTGAGGATTTTGACCGTTATCGGTATCGGCATCTATTTTGCCGATATACCGATAACGTATTGGGAACACAGAACGCGCTGCTCTCAGCGCTCTCCGTGTTCCCTCAGCAGCACAGGGGAGAAGGAAGCCGTGTCTCCCTCCCCCTGTGCTGCCGCCAATTAGAGGAGAGAGGACAAAAGGGGAGGGGCTGTGGCCGCCGCTCCACCAATGAAGATAAGTCTCTCATTAATTCATATACAGGAGGCGGGAGCTGGCTGCAGAATCGCATAGCCGGCTCCCGACCTCTGAGCGGTAGCTGCGATCTGCAGTAGTTAACCCCTTAGGTGCCGTGGATCGCAGCTACCGCTCATAGAGGTCGGGAGCCGGCTATGTGATTCTGCAGCCAGCTCCCGCCTCCTGTATATGAATTAATGAAAGACTTATCTTCATTGTTGGCGCAGTGCGCCCCCCCAAGCCCCCCAGTATTAATCATTGGTGGCGCACATAATCTGACAATTATTGGTGAGAGCCATATATAAATCAAGTCAGTTTAAGGGTAAGGTCAGTGAAGGGTAAGGACAATCAATAGAGGGAGTAAACGTACCCAGTTATAGGAATGGCCACATATTCCAAGCTAATGCAAATTTAACCTGGGACAAGTGTGTTACCCACTCAGTAAGATGCTAAATATGGCCGGCTATAAAAAGCAAGAAAAATCTATATTCTAGTTAAGGCCAGAGGGCGAGATAGTGTTTAACACATATATCCACTTAGACTCCTTTTTGTTTTAGGATTTTATCAGTCTCCTCCCCTGATTGAATGCTTTATAGTCTCGATCATGGTGTCTTAACATTGCCTCCATGATGGAGTATTACGTGTCTTGAGAGCGGTTTGTTGCGAACATCCCAGACATGCTCCAAGATTCTTTTTTTAAAAGGTTTGCGGGTCTTACCCACATACTTTCCTCCACTTTCACATTGGGCCAGGTACACCAAACCTACAGTGTTACAGTTGGCAAATGTATGTGCTGTATAGGTCCGTTCTTGGGCACTATTTGAAAGTGTCACCTACTGCTATAATGCCTTACATCTTTTGCACCTATGGGTGGGTGCCTAGAATATATTACATCTTTTTTAGGCCTGATTCCTCAGAATACCTACACCTTGAGAGACCGGACACAATCATCGTCCCAACAGAACAAGAGGTATTCACATCATCCTCTAGTCAGACGGTTATTTTGAACCTGTCAGGAACACCCTTGTCAGATATGGAACAGAGAATTTGAACTAAAGGACTATCGTATGTACCCACCACACAATTCAATTCTTCTTAATGGGTATAAGATCTTCACTAAGGTGGCATAAGATCTTCTGTAGAGGAGGATGAGGTATCTAAAGAGAATGTCCCCAATGGGGCGGACACTGGGGATGGTTCTCCCAGTTGTTGTTGTTCCCCTTTCGTAATGGAACTCTCTCCCCCTCGGGCCAGGGAATTTTGGAGGTCCAATTGTCTCCCAGGGTAGTAATTAGTTTGTTGGTTCCCCCTAAATGGTGCCCTCGGGGTGGGGAATCTAGACCTTGCTCTGGTCCTACCTCTACCGCTCCAATTCGATCGCTGATTTTCTATATTTTTTATTTTTTTTGTATACAATGTTTTTGGGTAATTTTAGCGTTTATGAATAAAGGCTACGTTTTAATTAGGGTGGTACTCGGTTAATACTCTACATTTGATTTATACTACCTTTAAATATATTCACCCTCTGACGGGTTATTGTCTTAGCTGTGATTAATCTTCTGACTTTTGCTGTCAAGGGAGAATCTATACATGGCCGTCCAGTCCATCTGAAATCAAGGGGTTCAACTGACATTCATCTAATGTGCATGGCCAAATTTTGTGCGTGAAGTGCTTTTTTTTTTTAGAAAAACCAAAATGATATTCTGCAATGAGTGACAGTTTCAGTGATGCAGTTTTTTCCTTTTTGCTTTATTAATACAGGTAAATGGTTTGTGAGTACAGGGAAAGACAACCTTCTTAATGCTTGGAGAACTCCCTATGGAGCCAGTATTTTCCAGGTGGGTTTTACATTGATCTTAGAGCCCTTCTAATACAACTTTCATATATCTAAAACTGCTGAAAGCTTTATTAATTCATCTCAATTCCTTTCTTAACACAGTCCAAAGAATCCTCATCTGTTCTTAGCTGTGACATCTCCACGGACGACAAGTACATTGTCACTGGATCTGGGGACAAGAAGGCCACAGTCTATGAAGTGATCTACTGAATGTTGGTGAAATGTTCTCAGAAAGACTATCTGGGCCAAAATCTGCTTGTTTGTCTAGAAGCAGGAAGATTTTTTTTTTTATAAAATGGAGAATGGGATTTTTAACATGGATATTAAACTCTATTACCTGTGTATACAGAGCGTACAAAGGAACTTGCATCATTGTGGGCTCAGTAATGGCTTGGAACAAATTTGAAGTGAAGATGGACATCAAATGTCTTAATATGTCTGCGTTTTTTTGTTTGTTTTTTCTTCCTATGTGACTCAAGGCTGAGGAACAGATATCCTGAAGATTGGTGATTTACCAGATTCTTGAAATACATGATCCTGTCTGTCCTAAAATATTGTCGTCCTTTTTTCCCCCCCCTTTTTTATTATATTTTTTGTTGAAGGTCAAGTTTTTGTATAAAATGTAAATATATTTGTTTTCCTACAGTAAAGGCTTTAGTACCAACAGCATTTTTTTATTGTCAAATATGTAAATTGATACCCATGGTGTATATAGGATTTGTAATTACTCGGTAAGGTTGTGAAGGTTTATTTTACCTTTGGTACACTGTAATAGGTATAGTGAAGTTGTAAATGTTATAAAATGCAGCTGCAATGAATGGTCATCTGTGTCATAGGCTGCTAGCTTAAATGACCCATACCCTGTATCTCATACCTCTTCTCTAGCTCAACCGACTTGTAACTTGATTAACTTCACCTACAATGGAGGTCTTCCTGTTGACGCTGGTTTTCAGAAAACACTTCCTCCTCGCGCAGTACTGAACTGCAGCCTTTGCTGGAACTCATGACGAGTCAGTCTGTGTATATAAACAATTAAATGCATTTGTAAGATTAGAACTGTACACAGTCATATTTTTATGTTCATACTTGATGTGGACAACTTAGATGGGTGCTTTAATTTAGTGCCATCTTGTTGAATCAGCTTGACCTTTTTAGTCCACTTCTTACGCCCCCCCCTACCCCTATGGTATAATATAATTGATAGTGTTTCATGGTTATATATAGAGGCATGCAGAATACTGTGTTCTGTTGCTCTAGTTTGAAATGCAGAACAGGAACGGATGCCTGTACAATGAATCTTCCTCAATTTGTAGATGCATGTATAGATGGCTACCCGCAGATCTTGGAATGTATACTTTAAGGCTAGGTCTACACATGTAAGAATGTATGAGACTCTCATGCAGTTGTTACATTGTAGGCTCTAGGTATGTGTTACAGCATAGAAACAATGGCTGCTTTGTGTTCCTTTGCAAGATCACAATCAGTTACAACCATTGTGGTACTGCTACTCAAGCAAAATCTGTTGTGTACTGAACCGAAGATGGTAGAATTTTTTTTTTCTTTTTTTTTTCTTCATATTTTGTTACTTTGTGGTAAGAACATGACCATTTCCTCAAACCTGGCAAAGTCTTTCAACTGATTTATTTATTTTGGAATTAACCCCCTTATTTTAGAGGTCAATAATCCTACTACTATTTCTGCTTCCATTGAGTTGAAATACATCATCCAATGGTTTTTTAAAGAGTAACGTCTTTGTTAATGAAGTGTAAACTTCATTAGTATGTCCGAATAAACCTTTATACACTGTTACTTTTTACTTTCTAGTTTTTTTTTTGTGTGTGCCTGTTTTCATTAGTAAGAGTTGACTTTTAACCCCTTCAGGACACTGCCATTTTTTACCTTCCTGACCCTGCCTAATTTTGCACATCTGACAGGTCACCCTGTGGTAATAACTTTGGAACGCTTTTACTTATCCAAGCCATTCTCAGATTTTCTTTTCATGACACATTGTACTCCAGGTCAGTGGTAAATTTGAGTATGTATACGTTTTATAAAAAAAAATCCAAAATATACAGAACATTTGGAAACATTTGCTCTTTTCTAAATTTTGACTTTGTGTGCTTTTAAGATGGATAGTTGTGCCTCATAAAATAGTTTCATATGTCTAATTTGTAAATGTCGTTTTATATATTTTTTTTTAGGAGGCTTAAATTTTTTAAAAAAATTACTTCTAACTTTCTAAGAATTTCCAAAAACAATAAAAAAAAAAATAAAATAAATCCGTTCTGAAGTGACTTATAGGGGCTTACATAATAGAAACCCCGAGCTACTCCTACAGTGGAAACCCCCAAAAAGTGACCCCATTTTTGATACTACACACCAAGTAATTTGAGCTTTGAACCCATAGGCGTTTCATAGAATTTACAGACGCTTAGCTGTGAAAATGAAAGATGACATTTTTTCCAATGCCCCAGATTTTTCACTTCCACAAGGGCTAACAGGAGAAAAAGCACCCTACGATTAGTAAGCCATTTTCTCCTGAATACAGTGATGGTCTTGTGTAAGGGCTAGTTTTTTTGCCGGGATAAGGTGACTTTCATTTATGCCATTTTTGGGGTACATCTGACTTTTTGACCGCTTGATAAGATTTTTGGAGGGCAAGGTGACCATAAAATGTCCTGACAGTGTTTTTTTTTTTTTTCTTTTTTTTTCTTTTTTTCCCCCTTCATTTTACAACGTACTTCTAACCAGCTGGATCATCTGATATTTAAAAGAGCAGGTCATTAGATGCGCTGAAGCCTAAATTTTTATTTTTTGCTCATTCTTTTTTTTTTTTTTTTTTTTTTTTTTTTTACTTGGTGCTGTATGAGGGCTGCAGGACTTTTTAAATTTTTTTTTACTGGTACAATTTTGGGATACATTTGAGTTTGATTGCTGGATACTATACTTGCTGTTCTGGCACAGTTTTTTTACTTTTTTTTTATTTTTTACGGCATTCACCTGACTGTGTAGATCATGTGATATTTTTGTAGAGCCAGTTGTTACAGACCCTGCGACACCTTTGTAAAGCCTGGGGCTGCTGTTACAACCCTAAGCTCCCTGTGATCGTATTGCAGGGAGCTGATGGGGTAAGAGAGGGACCCCCCTCCCTGTGTAAACCCCTTAGATGCTGCTGTCAGTATTGTCTGTGGCATCTAAAGGCTTAATCCACTGGCCTAAGAATGTTCATCGATGCTGGTGGATACAGCGGGCCCCTGCTGCTGATCAGGCAAGCACAGCTCCTGTACATGTACAGTGTGGGTCAGGAAGTCCCTTTCTGCTTTACCGTACATGTATGGTGAAGGTTGGGAAGGGATGAAAGGGAATCTGTCAACTGTATTAAAGGGATTCTGTCACCTCGTTTTCGGTTATAGAGCTGCGGACATGCACGGCTAGATTGCCGCTAGCATGTCCGCAATATACCGGTCCTATAGCGCTGTGTCCTTTTTTATTTTGTTTAAAAAATTATTTTAGAGATATCTAAATGAGCCTTGTAAGGTACCCAAGGGGCTGTACGAAGCTTCCTGGTGCCCAGCCACGCCCCCCTGTGAAGGAACCCATCAACGCCTATGTCCTCCAAATCTCCTCCTTTCGTTACAGTAAGATTACTGTAATCTCGCGATGCGCAGTTCCTTCCCTGAGGCTGATGCCAGCACAGGGAAGGAACACTATACCGGCACTGCGCGAGCTCGCGCATCGCGAGATTACGGCAATCTAACTGACGAAAGGAGGAGATTCGGAGGACATAGGTGGTGCTGGGCTCCTTCACAGGGGCGCGTGGATGGGCACCAGGAAGGTTCGTACAGCCATTTGGGCACCTTACAAGGCTCATTTACATATCTGTAAAAAAAAAAATAAACAAAATAAAAGCACACAGCCCTATAGGACCGGTATATTGCGGACATGCTAGCGGCGATCTAGCCGTGCATGTCCGCAGCTCTATAACCGAAAACGAGGTGACAGAATCCCTTTAACCCCTTAGGGACTTAGGGCGTACCAGTACGCCCTGTTTCCGAGTCCTTAAGGTCTCAGGACATACTGGTACGTCCTAAGTTTAAAAGTAGATTGCGGCGGGGGTTAATTGTGACAGGATCCCCCCCCCCCCGTATCGGCGATCGCAGCAAACCGCAGGTCAAATCAGACCTGCGGTTTGCGGCTTTTACCTGGGTTGGCGGTGCCATCGGGTCCCCATGTGGCTGTGGGGGGGACCCAATGGCATGGAAGGCAGCGCGATATCTAAGGAAGGCATCGCGCTGCCTTCCGGTGACAAGCCTGTGAGATCCAGCCCCCTGGATCTCACAGGCCGGAAGCTGTATGACACAGCTGTACACACAGTATTACTCATACAGCCAATGCATTCCAATACAGAAGTATTGGAATGCATTGTAAAGGATTAGACCCCCAAAAGTTCAAGTCCCAAAGTGGAACAAAAAATAAAGGGGGGGCTGGAAGTATACATATTAGGTATCGCCGCGTCCGTATTGACCGGCTCTATAAACATATCACATGACCTAACCCCTCAGATGAACACCGTAAAAAAAAACTGCTAAATAAACCATTTTTTGTCACCTTACATCACAAAAAGTGTAATAGCAAGCGATCAGAAAGTCACACGCACCCCAAAATAGTGCCAATAAAACAGTCATCTCATCCCGCAAAAATCATACTCTACCCAAGATAATTGCCAAAAAACTGAAAAAATTATGGCTCTCAGACTATGGAAACACAAACATATTTTTTTTTTTTTTTTGCTTCAAAAATGAAATCATTGTGTAAAACTTACATAAATAAAAAAAAGTATACATATTGGGTATCGCCGCATCCGTGAAAAACTGGTCTATAAAAAATATCACATGATCTAACCTGTCAGATGAATGTTGTAAATAACAAAAAATAGTAGTTTCTAAAATGGGGCCACTTTTTTTGGAGTTTCTACTTTAGGTGTGCATCAGGGGGGCTTCAAATGGGACATGGTGTCAAAAAAAACAGTCCAGCAAAATCTGCCTTCCAAAAACCGTATGGCATTCCTTTCCTTCTGCACCCTGCCGTGTGCCCGTACAGTAGTTTACGACCACATATGGGGTGTTTCTGTAAACTACAGAATCAGGGCCATAAATATAGAGTTTGGTTTGGCTGTTATTCCTTGCTTTGTAACTGGAAAAAAATTATTAAAATGGAAAATCTGCTAAAAAAGTGAAATTTTGAAATTGTATCTCTTTTCCATTAATTCTTGTGGAACACCTAAAGGGTTAACAAAGTTTGTAAAATCAGTTTTGAATACCTTGAGGGGGGTAGTTTATAGAATGGGGTCATTTTTGGGTGGTTTCTATTATGTAAGCCTCGCAAAGTGACTTCAAACCTGAACTGGTCCCTAAATATTGGGTTTTTGAAAATTTCAGAAAAATTTCAAGGTTTGCTTCTAAACTTCTAAGCCTTGTAACCCCAAAAAATAAAATAAAATATCATTCCCAAAATGATCCAAACATGAAGTAGACATATGGGGAATGTAAAGTAATAACTATTTTTTGAGGTATTACTATGTATTATAGAAGTAGAGAAATTGAGACTTGGAAATTTGCAATTTTTTACAAATTTTTGGTAAATTTGGTATTTTTTTTATAAATATAAAATTCATTTTACCAGTGTCATGAAGTACAATATGTGACGAAAAAACCATCTCAGAATGGCCTGGATAAGTCAAAGCGTTTTAAAGTTATCAGCACTTAAAGTGACACTGGTCAAATTTGCAAAAAATGGCCAAGTCCGTAAGGTGAAATTGGGCCGAGTCCTTAAGGGGTTAAGGACTATTTGCAGTACTACTAAAGAAGTATGGAAAATAAGGAGTCCTGATCACTATTTGTCTTTGCACCCTCCCTGTGAATGTGCATCTGAGGAGGGATCAGAGCTAGCAAGTGCTGATGCAGAAGACTATGGTAAGAACATGACATTATAGGACCATGTGAGATGTCTGGCCCTGTCAGAGGTCAAGAGGTGTGGGGCGGAGGAGCTCTGGGGCTGTGAGGGGCTCTGACTTTCTTCTTGGTGCACCGAAACCTCATTTACATGTTGGTAAAAGGTTATATATCACAGACTGGGTAACAGATGCATGAATGTATTGTTTTATTAATCAGTATCAACCCTAATAGGCATTACACTGATCCTAATGACAGATGCTCTTTAAACTGTAAAAAGATATTCATATACAAGCCTTAAAATGGTATACCAACGTGGACTGGCTATAGTCTGCATTACCATCTTTAATGGTGCCGCTTGGTAATTATGCAGATGGCTGATCCATAGCTGGCTCTGTAGGATCTGGCTTGTCTGCCATACGAGGCAGTTTATTATTGTCTTCTGTTGCTAAAGAGGTGTGATCAATGGTTGATGTCGACAAAAATAACCTGCAGTCGTATTTACTGCAATACTGCCACTAATCATGTGACAATCTGTATGGTGGACAAGTCCTCTCTAATGGAGAGGTTACTATTCTCCTCCCCTCATGATATGTGGATTTTGACTGTTTAGGCTTTATGAACATTGGCTTCAAAATCTGACCAAATCAGCAGACCAAGTCTGGAGTAGATGCTGAGAAAAGAAGTAAATGTTACCAATTTATTCTATCTGTATTTAGAATCCGGTCCAGATTTGCTGATGCAAAATACTGAAGAAATTTGTAATGTATGAATAAGGCCTTTAAATCACACGTTCCCTTTTGTCTCCAATGTTTTGCTGGTTTCTAATCTTTGTTCAGAGTTAAAAATGCATAAAGTGCATAAGTAATGCATTTTACTGTAGCTTGTGTGAAGCATTTTATTTGATCATTGCCAGACAGGAATATATAGCTTGTGAGCATTATGTAACGGTAGAAAAATACATCCAAAAATTATCCATTCTATATTGAATATAATTTATGCAATTTTCTCAAACGTGCAATGCAATTGAATCTTAAAGGGGTTGTGTCACTTCAGTAAATGGCATTTATCATGTAGACAGTTAATACAAGCCACTTACTAATGTATTGTGATTGCCTCCTTTGCTGGATTTATTTTTCCATCACATTATACACTGCTCGTTTCCAGAGGTTACAACCACCCTGCAATCCATTAGCCATGGCGATGCTTGCACACTATAGAAGAAAAAAAGTTTTGGCCTATGTGCTCTCCTGTGGTCCAAGCCACGAGAGGGAGGGTACAGCACCTTTTCCTATAGTGTGCAAGCACGACCACTGCTGCTGGATTGGAGGGTGGTCGTAACCTCTGGAAACGAGCAGTGTATAATGTGATGGAAGAATGAATCAAGTCAGCAAAGGAAGCAATATGGACAATCACTATACATTAGTAAATGCCTGGTATTAACTGTCTACATGATAGAGGTGGTCTCAGTTCAGCAAATGACATTTGTCATATTCGGTCTCATTCAAGTGTCCATAATTTGGCCACATTTTAATTCCTGTATTGCAGACCGTTATTTACAACGGTAACTATCCCTATGATTGAGTCAGCCTTACATTTCAGCCTTTTACCCTGATCATCAGACATTCTAATAAAAATCTGTCCACAATCTAGACACACTGAATAGCCACTTTATTAGACACACCCATCTAGTAGATTGGACTTCAGAACTGCAGCAATTGAAGAGAAATGAATGCTTGAAAAGAACGCAGCACTCGTACAAACAGCTGATCGGCAAGGGTGTCTTCAGTCAGCCCTACTGATCTGATATTGATGACCTGTCCTGAGGATAGGTCATGAATATAAAAAAACAACCCCCTTAGGGGGTCAACATAAAGTCACTTGGAAAGGGGTTTCTAATGTTTTGGTGCTGTACAACATCTGTACTTGCAGTATATAATAGAACCAGCAGTAGAAAATAGGCTGCAAAATGTGTTCTAGTCCTTTGAAGTTTTGCGGTGGGCCCAGCCAGTAGATAATTTACACAATGTCCATTTTTACAGTTCAAATATACGGTAATGGGTTTAGGAATGTTTTTGTCTTAATCTTTTGTAATATAGAAAAAAAAATGATAAAATGTACCTGTATATTTTTCCTTTTTCAGAGTTTATCCTCAGAGGTATTTATCTTGGGGAAATTTGGACATTTTAACCCCTTAAGGACCTCCGCTGTATATGTACGGTGGAAGTCCGGTCCCTAAACATGGAGCCCGCTCACACGTGCAGCGGGGGCCATACCTGTCGGGTTTCTGCTATTTTAAATAGCAGAGACCCATGGCACAGGTATGCGATCAGCCATAAGGCTGATCGCATACATTTTACCCTTCAGATGCCGCGGTCAAATGTGACCACTGCATCTGATCAGTCCAGAAGTGGAAGTTCTGCTCAGGTGACTGCGTTCCCAGACTGAGATCTGGGAACCTGTTACATTGCTGAAAGTTCCAGCACGGAGTAGATCATATGTTACTGCATCTTTTATTCCAGTATTCACATGACTGGTAAAATGTAGTGAGCTTCACCTCAGGAGGTTCGAAAAATGTTGATCTGATGGGAGGTGAAGCTCACTGCGTTTTACCGGTCATGTGAATACTGGAATAAGATGCAGTAACGTATGATCTACTCCGTGCTGGAACTTTTTCTTGTTATGCTTATGTGAAGAGCTGGCCGTGGCTCCATCTGTGCACAGAAGAATTGGGTGAGCTGGACTAATACATTTATTGTTTGGACTGAAATAGACCGAAGCCTCAAGCAGGCTTAGGTATCTATTTCAGGAATATGCCGATACAGGCCACTAGGTGGCAGCATTGTATTGTTATATTCCAAATGAAGTGTTCAATGATGGCTATATAGCCATCAATGAACACAATGGGCAATCTGGAATCATTTTAAAGTCCCCAAACTACTGTAAGGCCTCTTGCACAAACTTTTTTTTTTTCTTCCGTTTTTTGCGTTCCATATACAGACCGTATACGGAACCATTCATTTCAATGGATCCGCAAAAAAAGGAAAGTACTCCGTTTCAGTTTTTCCTTTTCGTTCAAAGATAGAACATGTCCTATTATTGTCCGCATAATGGACAAGGATATTACTGTTCTATCAAGGGGCAACTTTTCCGTTCTGCAAAAACGGTATGCACACGGACATCATCTGTATTTTTTGCAGATCTCTTTTTTGTGGACCCTAAAATACTGAAAAAGCCATACGGTCGTGTGCAAGAGGGCTAAGAAATACAGATTTAAAGGTACCGTAAACCAGTGTTGGCGCAATTAGCCTTTTGCAAGCTTTGAAAACAATTCTTTTACAAATATATAATAAAAAAAAAAAAACAAAGTTCAAATCACCCCCCTTTCCTCAAAATAAAAAATACTTGACCAATAAAAAAATAAACATCATGGGCATCGCCATCTGTGAAAATGGCCATACAATTTAAATATAACAATATTAATGGCAAATGGCGTAACGGGAAAATAAATAAAAACAGCAAATTTGCCATTTTTTGTCACTTCAGCTACCCAATTTTATTTTTATAAAAAGTGGCACACACTTCAAATTGGTATCACTGAAAAGAACAGATCGTCCCTCAAAAATTAGCCCTCACACAGCCCAGTACACGACTACAAAAAAGTTGTAGGGGTCAGAATATGGTTATAAAAATGTTTTTTCCCTACAAAGGTTTTACTTTTTTTTTTTCAGTATTAGAACGCAAGAAAAACTATTCAAGTGTGGTATTGTAACCGTACTGACCTGGAGAATGGAGATAACAGGTCAATTTTACCACATAGTGTACAGTGTAAAAAAATAAAACATCAGAATTGTTTTTCCCAATTCTACCCCATTTGGATTTTTTTTTCCCCCAGCTTCCTACTACATGGTATGCAACTGTAAATGGTGCCATTAGAAAGTACAACTTGTTCCGCAAAAAAATTAGTCCTCATAAGGCTGTGAAAGCAAAAATAAAAAAAAAGGTAGGACTATGGGAAGGCGGAGAGTGAAAAATGAAAATGCAAAAATGGAAAATCTCAGGGTCCTGAAGGGGTTAAGCATTTGGCTTTTTTACATTCTTTTTTTTAAATGAAAAATATGCTTGTTTGTGTAATTTATACACAAAGAAACACTGCTATACAAAGTATAGCTAAAACAAATACCTATTTAAAAAAAATATTATGAAAGGAAAAAAGTGTATATTTCACACCCAGTCTACTATGCTAAAATTTACCAATGTATTTTAATTTTTTTATGAATGAAAAATGTGTATACGTAGTCTGCTGTACTATTACTAAAACTAGTAACTATAGCTATAACTTAATTTTATTTTTACTTTTTATTACATTTTTATTTATTTATTTTTAATTTTAATGTTTTAAAAAAAAATTTTATGAAGAAAGTGACTGCCTGTCTGTGGCAGGAATGGGTTAAAGAGAACCTATCATGTTAAACATAGTATCTGAGCTGCAGGCAGCATGTTATAGAGCAGGAGGTGCTGAGCAGATTGATATATAGTTTTAGGGGGAAAGGTTCAGTAAAACTTGCCAGTTATGCATATGAAGTCCAGGAGGCGGTCCTATCAGTGATTGACAGGCTGTCCTCTGACTATGTATACAGAGATAGCGGTCAGTCACTGCTAGGACCGTCTCCGGGACTTCAAAGCCCAGAATGAGCAGGAATTTAGATGAATTAAATACAAGCTATACTGAATCTTTTCCCACATAACTATATATCAGTTTGCTCAGCTCCTCCTGCTCTATAACATGCTGCCTACAGATTATTTAGCATTTTCATGGTGACAGGTTCACTTTAATTCAGACTGCATGCCCACAGTTAATTTTACAGCCAGCAGGGGGTGCCCCTGCCAACATTTTGACTTTACAGTCTGACGGATTGCTGTAGTACCCTGTTAAAGCGATGCCCTGTACGGGAGACTACTTTGGCTGGTCTCCAGGATACTTACTGTCACTGCAGCTGTCTAATGACTAAGAGAGATCTTCATCACCATAGGGCACTGGCAGATCGTAATGTAACTTGACAATTTTATACATCGGGATACAGATAAGAGCTTACTGCCCCAAAATATTCATGTGATAGTAAGCAAAAGGTTAAACTTGTGGAATTTGATGCAGATCAGCAATACAAATCATGAAGAACATATATATATATTTTTTTTTTGCATACAATCTGCTGTGGATATACATTGACATGATGCAGGCTTTAAAATCTGCAGTGTAGGTCAATACACCTACAGACAATCTCAGCATCGTGTAGATAAGATTTTGAAAATCTCTTTCTTAGCTGATACTCTATTAGGCCGAATGCACACGGCCGTGGGCGGTCCGTGGTAACACGGCCTGGATTCCTGCTGACAGCAGGAGCGCACGGCGTCATTGGTTGCTATGATGCCGCAGCTGCACTACAGTAATACACTCGTATAGCAACCAATGACGCCGTGCGCTCCTGCTCTCAGCAGGAATCCAGGCCTTGTTACAACGGACCGCTCACCGCCGTGTGCATTCGGCGTAACACTGCAGATTTGGCACATAATACGCAGCATGTAAGAGCAATCTTAGCGAACGGATGAACGATGTTCACATTAGTCTAAGTTTGATAGTCAATGGATCATTTCACCGCACAGAAAATTGCAGCATGCCCTGCTTTGTTCCGATTTTCGCTCAAGGCTTGCCCATTGAGGTCAATGGTTCCAGGAGAAAACCAGCACGTGGGTGGTCTGTTATTTATTTTTTTGCAGGCAGAACATGAACGAGTTTTACATCGCCTCAATCTGGCCTTACTGTGAAGTCATACAGAAAAAAAAAACGTATCTGCCTTATTTTGGCATCAGAAGGGTTAAGAATCTCTAACAGGATACATGCCAACCCAAGGATAGCTTGAGAGATCATTTTAGCAGTCGAAATTCATCAAAAATTAAATCCATCTGCTCATTTCACACTCTTTGTTACACTTCCCTGAAGAAATTCACTGTGGACTGCTCCATTACTTTAGAAACTGGATGTAATTATGATAAGCTAATAACTCATATTTTCTGGTTAACTGCATTGTGCTTTTTTGGAGAACTACCAAGGTGGTTTTTTTTTTTTCTTCTTCTTCTTTCTAACATCTCTGTAGCTTCATATTTAATACTAGTAATCATTCTTTCAAATGAGGTTTAAGACAAACATATGCTGCGGGGAACATCTATTTGGGAAAGCGAGCCTTGTATGGAGAAGAAATAAAAGCCTTTATGTATTTATTTGGTTTGTAGGATGTATTGCTTGATGTGCAGCATCCATTTGAACAGGCTGTATTGGTGTGATCTGGGCTGTTAGTGCTCAATAACATCTACAAGCCAATGCCAAAAGGCTCATTATACTTTGGCAAGATGCTTGCATGTTCTTTATTGGCTCCTCAGAATAGAGTTTATTTTCTTGGCAATGCATTTCTCTTGTCCCTATTTTTAGTGTTGTGTTTAGTTTAGAAGGCTGGAATCAAAGGAGCGAATTATTTTGTCATCACATACAATGCTTATGAACAATAGAAGCAGATTAAGTGTCTGGAAGAGTCAGAACAATGTTTATACGCCGTCTCTCCTGTAGATCTATAATTCGGTCTAGTTAGCAAATCAATTGCAGTGCTGTTCTCCATGTCCACTCTTAAAGAAGATCTAAGTGGTGTGGTCTGCTTTATACTCTTGTGTGGAGAAAGAGATGACCTTAAGAAAATTGTAGGAAAACCGATGTTCCAAGTGATTCAAGATGCATACAAATCGGACCCTAGGACTGGATGGGGAGCATGGCTTATTAGTACTTCATGACATAGTAATGGCAAGTCTTGTTTGGACTCCCTCCCTCCCCTTTTATGCCACTATTTGGCATTGTTATGATCCGTGGATGGGGATTCACTCTGTCAACCACCCAGGAGTGGTAGGCAGCTGATCCACAGGGATTACGGAGACCTGACTGTAGGAGCAGAGGAATCGGGCTGACTCCTAGTCAGGAACAGGCTGTGGTCAGTATACGTATTATAGCTCCGATATCAAGGTAAGGCCTCATGCACACGGCCGTTGTTTGGGTCCGCAAAAGATGCGGATGGCACTCAGTGTGCTGTCCGCATCCGTTGCGCCGCCAATAAAATAGAACATGTCCAATTCTTGTCCGTTTTGCGGACAAGAATAGGCATTTCTACAATGGGCTGCCTGTTCCGTTCTGCAAATTGCGGAAGGCACACGGACGGCTTCCGTTTTTTTTGCGGACTGAAAAAAACGGAACAGTCGTGTGCATGAGGCCTAAAGCAGACTAGCAAAGCTTTGCAGGATCCGTGTTGATCTGGCAACGAGTGAGGGAGACAACCAAGTACTTAAACTAGTTAGTCAGCAGCTGGACAGCAACACAGAGTAATGAGAGAATGGGTGTAACCCCTGCCTTGCTGAACCTGAGGGGAGATGCACTGAACTAAGCACGTGTTCACACATACACACCAGACAGACAGACCCATAGCAAATGGAGGGGCAGAGAAAGGTTGCCAGCGTTTAATGGAAAGATTTGTACCACTTCTCCTTTTGGCTTACAAATATTGACTCTGTGAAACTGGTCGTAGGCTGTTTTTAAAACATTTGGTCAAGGTGAGGTTTTTGCCTTGGTTTTCTGAAATTGCAGCAACTATGCTATGGATATGCAGCACTTTTGGAAAACTGCGGCAAAAATCACAGTATGGTTGTCATGTGACGGCATCAGGTGAATACAGCATTAGAAGGAAAATCAAGTGATGATCTGTAGATTACAAGGTACAGCAGCACTCTTGTCTGTAGTATGAAAAGGTGCAGAAAAAGAATCAAGTATCCGTGTCAAAAAGGATAGCTAAAATCCAGTGTATCAATCAAAGTGCATATGCATGGATTTTCTTACGCGTTTTGGACCCCGTTAATCGTAGACTATAAATATGTCTAAAATTGTTAGTTATATAAAGGACAAATATTAGAACTTCCGCCTGGTTGAGACACGCTTGAAAAGCAGCTGTTTACAGAAAATAAAATAACTTGCATATACTATCACGTGAATACACAAAATAATACAAGATAAATAATATGTGCAGTCATCACGATACACAATGTGAACAGACGTAGCTAAAAAAAGATAATATGCACTAATAAATGTATGTTAAATCTGTCCTGTAATTGAAACCAGCGGGAGCATACCTTTTCATGCTTCAGTGATACCTGCTGCCAACCCAGCACAGTGGAGTGCAGTAAGCTGAATTACACGCTGCGTTTCTTCTTTAGCTTAAATCTTTTCTGTGTTAGGTATTGCGCTCCAATCCCATTCACTTGAAAAAGACAACCTGTAACATTCTGCACTGTATACTCAACACATTTGAACATGTAGTCCAGTCAGAGCTGCATTCACAATTCTGCAGGTTTCTCTGGACACATTTCTAAGGCATCATTCTGATTCAGTTTAAAGAGCTTATTACACCAAATGTCAAGAGGTGATCGAATCTGGAAAAAAGTACAAGCACACTCATAAGCTGCCTCTTGCGAATGGCTTTATTATGGCTCCATACAGCATCAGGTTGTGGAGGGTCATACTACACCTCCGTATATAACTCCAATTTAATATGAAAGCTTTAGGGCTCATTCATATGTCCGTGTGTGCCCCGTACTGTTCTGGATGTCAAAGGTATAACTGTATGTGTAGAAATATTCATGGTAAGCACTTATGGTCGTGTAGTGTTAGATCACAAATTATATGATGGAAGTGTACTCTATACATGTGGGGGAAGTATATCATGATGGGATTTTTTTTTTAAGTTCCTTTTGCTTTAAATAGAATGTGTTATCAGAAAATGACATATTGTTTAAATCAGGTTTTTATATTGAACATTTTAAAGAATTTTGGTGGTTATATTTATTTTTCTATGTCAATATCTAGATTTAAACAAAAACTATAAAATCCTGCAGTTTTTGCACTGGCCAACATATAGCCTAATAATAGGCCTTCTAGGTCTGTACAGATGACTTGACTTCATTTATCTGCTTATTATTATGGACAGGATCCGAATAACTGATATAACCTATGTATAGAAAACACAGGATCCTCCTTTCACAATAGGTGATATCACAGCTTTTCTGCTCCCTCCCTCCTGACCTCTGCACAGGTCACAGACCATGCCTAGAAAACTCTCCCATATAAGTCAGTGAAGACAGTGTCTGTCTATTGTGTCTATGGCACATGGTGGCTTCTGCATAACATATCTCTAAAAACTGTTAAGAACATCTCAAGATAGCAGCCCCATAATCATATTAAAGAGCTAAAAAAAAATCTGCAACAATCTCATCAGTCTACAGAATTTATCAGTCTTTCTCTCCAACTGTACATTTATCTAGCCTGTCCATTTCATAATCTTGAACATTTATGTATGATCAGCTGTTTGAAGAGGAGGCGCACGCCGTGCCAGCACTACCTTCTCTTCACTGTTTACCTTCTCGCCGTTGCATCTGCAGCGGTGAGCAGGTGTAATTACACCCAAGCCGCCCCATTTATTTCAATGGTACGGATCGCTGTATAGAAGCGATCTGTTCCATTGAAATGAATGGGACGGCTTGGGTGTAAACAGTGAAGAGGAGGCAGTGCTGGCACGGCGCGCGCCTCCTCTTCAAAAAGATGATCGGCGGGGGTGCCGGGTGTCAGACCCCCGCCGATCTGATATTGATGACCTATCCTGAGCATAGGTCATAGATAAATATAACTCTGACAACCCCTTTAATGTATATATGTGTGTGTGTGTGTGTATATATATATATATATATATATAGCTCAGCACTTTTAGGGTCATTTATCAAACTGGTGTAAAGTAGAATTGGCTTAGTTGCCCATAACAACCAATCAGATTCCACATTTCATTTTCCAAAGGAGCAGTAAAAAAAATGAAAGGTGGAATCTGATTGGTTTCTATGGGCAACTAAGCCAATTCTTCTTTAGACCAGTTTGATAAATGACCTCATTTATGTTTGATCATGACTGTATCAGATACTGCAGCTCACGGTAACTCTGCCCCATTCAAGCGAGCTGTGTTTCATTTTCCTCTTGTATAAAGAAGCAATGCATGGAACCAGACTTCTTTTCAGATTTCTTTCCTTTTTATATATATATATATATATATATATATATACACTTAGAACACCAATACACATTGTTCAATATTCGCGAATAGTGACATATTCCATTCAGTCTATGAAAGTGGAAATCCTTGTGGAGATGCTGTGGGAGAAGAGCAAGCATTAGTACATACCAGTACAATGTTTGAGGTGACCTCCACATTTCTCAAACATGTGCAGTTAATTACACATTACAATTCTTGTTCTGAAGTGTGTAGCTGAAGGACCGGGCTTCGCTCTGGTATAGTTAATCTATTTCAATTAATGTTTGTGTGTATCGTTGAAAGATATCGACAGTATCCCCCCATAACAGTGACATCTACAGTACCCTGCCGCCTTAACAGTGATCTCCACAGCCCCCACCCCTTAACACTGACACCCCCTCTACAGTGCCCCGTCTCCTTAAAATGGGACCTCCACAGCAGCCCACCCCATTCACTTTGACCTTCACAGCAGCCTGCCCCTTTAACAGTGAGTTTCACAGCACACCACCCCTTGACAATGGCCTCCACAGGGGCCTGCCCTCTTAACAGTAGCCTTTACTGTTAATCTGCCCCTTAACACTGCCCTCCATAGCGGACCATCCCCTTAACTGTGACCTCCACAGCAGCCTGCCCCTAAGGTGGCCAGAGGTCCAGTTTTAGGCCGGACAGTCCGGCTTTCACACTCCCTGTACTCCATCTGGTGCAGGGCCTTGATGGACACAAGGATGTCTTTTTGAACAGCTCACTCTCAGACACCAGCACTGTGCTGTCTGAGTGTAAGCTGCAGGGAGAAAGTCACTCTCCCTCCCACCCCTGTGGCTCACAGAAGTTGATTTTTAACTTAATTTTTTCAATCCCCGTCGGCTGAGGAGTGGGAAGGGGTGTGGCCTAACTGGATCAGAGGTGTGGCTTAGCAGGATCTGGGGGCACCCTACCTGCCCTCTGAACTGTGACCTCCACAGCACTCTGCTCACTTAACAGTGTCATCCACAGCTCCCTGCCCCTTTAAAGCTGACCTGCAGAAGTGAAGAAAAATGGCTGGGTTGTTATGAAAACCTGGTGTAAAACTGTGTGTATATTAAGGACCTGCGAACTTCTATTGGCCGATAAGGGACATGTGACCGTGTGTATGGCAGTTGGGATCTGAAGAGAAAGACCTGCAGGCTTCTATTGGCTAATTTAGGTCATGTGATGTGCTATATTTGCATTTCATGGGAATATTAAGGAACTGTACGTGCTAGAGAGCTGAGACCTGGTCTAAAACCTTCCCGGACACCTGATGTACCTGTGTGCCAAATTTCATGATTGTAAATGGGACAGTGCGGATTCCTTTAGCTGACATACATACACACATACACTCAGCTTTATACAGGGAGTGCAGAATTATTAGGCAAGTTGTATTTTTGAGGATTAATTTTATTATTGAACAACAACCATGTTCTCAATGAACCCAAAAAACTCATTAATATCAAAGCTGAATATTTTTGGAAGTAGTTTTTAGTTTGTTTTTAGTTTTAGCTATTTTAGGGGGATATCTGTGTGTGCAGGTGACTATTACTGTGCATAATTATTAGGCAACTTAACAAAAAACAAATATATACCCATTTCAATTATTTATTTTTACCAGTGAAACCAATATAACATCTCAACATTCACAAATATACATTTCTGACATTCAAAAACAAAACAAAAACAAATCAGTGACCAATATAGCCACCTTTCTTTGCAAGGACACTCAAAAGCCTGCCATCCATGGATTCTGTCAGTGTTTTGATCTGTTCACCATCAACATTGCGTGCAGCAGCAACCACAGCCTCCCAGACACTGTTCAGAGAGGTGTACTGTTTTCCCTCCTTGTAAATCTCACATTTGATGATGGACCACAGGTTCTCAATGGGGTTCAGATCAGGTGAACAAGGAGGCCATGTCATTAGATTTTCTTCTTTTATACCCTTTCTTGCCAGCCACGCTGTGGAGTACTTGGACGCGTGTGATGGAGCATTGTCCTGCTTGAAAATCATGTTTTTCTTGAAGGATGCAGACTTCTTCCTGTACCACTGCTTGAAGAAGGTGTCTTCCAGAAACTGGCAGTAGGACTGGGAGTAGAGATTGACTCCATCCTCAACCCGAAAAGGCCCCACAAGCTCATCTTTGATGATACCAGCCCAAACCAGTACTCCACCTCCACCTTGCTGGCGTCTGAGTCGGACTGGAGCTCTCTGCCCTTTACCAATCCAGCCACGGGCCCATCCATCTGGCCCATCAAGACTCACTCTCATTTCATCAGTCCATAAAACCTTAGAAAAATCAGTCTTGAGATATTTCTTGGCCCAGTCTTGACGTTTCAGCTTGTGTGTCTTGTTCAGTGGTGGTCGTCTTTCAGCCTTTCTTACCTTGGCCATGTCTCTGAGTATTGCACACCTTGTGCTTTTGGGCACTCCAGTGATGTTGCAGCTCTGAAATATGGCCAAACTGGTGGCAAGTGGCATCTTGGCAGCTGCACGCTTGACTTTTCTCAGTTCATGGGCAGTTATTTTGCGCCTTGGTTTTTCCACACGCTTCTTGCGACCCTGTTGACTATTTTGAATGAAACGCTTGATTGTTCGATGATCACGCTTCAGAAGCTTTGCAATTTTAAGAGTGCTGCATCCCTCTGCAAGATATCTCACTATTTTTGACTTTTCTGAGCCTGTCAAGTCCTTCTTTTGACCCATTTTGCCAAAGGAAAGGAAGTTGCCTAATAATTATGCACACCTAATATAGGGTGTTGATGTCATTAGACCACACCCCTTCTCATTACAGAGATGCACATCACCTAATATGCTTAATTGGTAGTAGGCTTTCGAGCCTATACAGCTTGGAGTAAGACAACATGCATAAAGAGGATGATGTTGTCAAAATACTCATTTGCCTAATAATTCTGCACTCCCTGTATATTAGATGAATACCAAATAGTGTACTTTTGTACTCTTTTTACTACAGCATTTCTATTTAATAAAAAAAAGTGTAGTTTGCAGTGTCATAATCCCAAAAAAAACATAACTTTTTTTTATATTTCCGTAGATGTGAAGTCAAGCGAAAACAAAATACACCCTTTTTTAATTCTGTGGTTTTACATACCAGGACATAATATAGTCCTTAGAAGGTCTTAAAATTAGGTAAATAGAACATTAGAGCACAAATCAGTTTCCACCATTTCATTATTTATTCTACAAAAATGAAACTGCAATTGAAAAGCCATGAAAAGCTATGAATCAACTTCTTGTAGAACAACCTTTAGCAGCAGTAACTTGGAGAAATCATTTTCTGTATGACTTTATTAGCCTCTCACATTGTTCTGGAGGACTTTTGGCCAACTCTTGTGGGGATGCATTCTAAGGTCCTACCACAGGCTGAGGTCTGGATTTTGACTTGGGTCATTGGAATACCTTGATTCTTTTTTTTTTTTTTTAACCATTCTGTTGAAGAATGGTGTTGTGAGTGAGATCATTGTCCTGTTGAATGACCAAGCTTTAGGTGTTGGATAGATGGCATCACATTTGACTCTGGAATGGTATACAGAGGAATTCACAGTTGACTCTGTGACTGGAAAGTGCCCAGGTACTCTGGCTATAAACAAGCCCAAATCATCACCTCTCCAGCTTAAAGGGAACCTGTCACCAGTTTCATGGTGTCCTAACTAAGGGCAACATAAATAAGTGAATGATTCTCTTAGCAAAATGCTGGGTCACTTTCTTTAATTGACCCAGTCAATCTGCCAACATCTTGTATTGAAAAGCTCCAGCTCATAATGATGAGTCCTGAATATTCATGAGCTCCTGACTCTTCCCGCCTACCTGCTGCTAAATGACAGTTTTTTTCCATATGAATCAGCAGCAGGTGAGCAGGGGAGTGGCTATAGCTCTGAATTAAAAAAAACGCTGGACTCACTGACATCACGCTGGACTCAAATCAGCTCATTAGCATGCGGCATGTGGCATCTTTGTGTGTATATTATGAGGTAACCCTCTGTCACACCAGTAAGTGAATACATCTAAGGCACTTTTTAGGAGTTAATGATTGTATATAATTAGTTAGATTATAATCAAATATCCACATGACAGGTTCCCTTTAAAGAGGACCTTTCATTACGATAAAAAATCTAAACTAAGTATACATACATGGAGAACGGCGCCCAGGGATCTCCCTGCACTTACTATTATCCCTGGTCGCCGCTCCGTTCTCCCGGTATAGGCTCCAGTATCTTCAGATTTTCGGCTCAACCGGGAGGAGCCTGCTCTTGTTCTCCTGGGCGTCTCCTTCTCCCAGGCTGTAGCGCTGGCCAATCGCAGCGCTCAGCTCCTAGCCTGAGAGTTTTTTTTTGGGAGAAGGAGACGCCCAGGAGAACAAGAGCAGGCTCCTCCCGATTGAGCCGAAAATCTGAAGATACCGGAGCCTATACCGCGAGAACAGAGCGGCGCCCAGGGATAATAGTAAGTGCAGGGAGATCCCTGGGCGCCGCTCTCCATGTCTGTATACTTAGTTTAGATTTTTTTATTGTAATGAAAGGTCCTCTTTAACAGTTGATATGTGGTGTTTGTGCTGCTATGCCATGTTTGTTTTTTGGCAAATTTGATGCTGTGCATTACTTTGATTTTGTCTGTCCAAAGAACATTGTTGCAGAAGTTTTGTAGTTTGTTCAGATGCAACTTTGCAAACTTAAGCTATGCTACTATGTTCTTTTTAGAAAGAAGATACTTTCTCCTGGCAACCTTCGAGCTATACCTGTTCAGTGTTTTTCTAATTGTACTGTCATGAACTTAATCATGTAACATGCAAACTGAGTATTATATGTAGCTATTGGGGTTTTTGTAACTTCTCTGAGCATTGCATGGTCTGACCTCGGGTTGAATTTGCTGGGACATCCACTCCTGGGAAGACTGTTAGCTGTTTTCTATTTCCATTCTTTCTCACTCTAGAATGATAAATTCAAATAGTTTGGAAATGGCCTTATAACCCTTCTCAGATTGATGGGCAGATCATTGCTGATGTTTTCACTTCTTGGCATTATTTTAACACATGCCTGAATGGTCCAGACGAGCAATCTGCCAAAATGATGCTTTTATAGAGGTGGTCACAATTGCTAATGATCAATTAATCAAGGACAGTTGATTTACAGGACTTGTTTGCTACTTACCCTCTTAATCCTTATGGAAGCTTAATTATACAGCTTCTGAATTGTGGCCTAGTTAAATAAGGACATGGTGTTAATTTGTCATGTTTGGTTGTTCATCTGAAGTAGTAGTTACTAGAGTTGAGCGGACACCTGGATGTTCGGGTTCGCCAGGTTTGGCCGAACTTAAAAAAAAAAAGTTCGTGTTCGGGACCCGAACTTGACCCCGAACCCGAACCCCATTTAAGTCAATGGGGACCCGAACTTTTGGCCACTAAAATGTCTCTTAAATAGCCCTGGAAAGAACTAGAGGGCTGCAAAAGGCAGCAAAATGTACTTAAGAGCATGGCAAATGCTCTGCAAACAAATGTGGATAGGGAAATGAATTTTAAAAAACATAAAAGACCTTAAAAACATAAAAAATAGGAATGATGTAGGAGGAAGAGGTTGAGGATGTGGTGAATGGGTGGATGTGGCCGTGTAGGCTCACGTGGCGGTCTAGGTGGAAGCGGCGGCAAAGGAGGAATAGGTAGCCAATACAGACGTGTGTTATTTTGCATTTTTACATAGGGGTATCCCCCAAAATATTGGGACATATAAAAAAAAAAAAAAAGTGCACTTGAGTAGAAGGATAGATGGTTGAGGCTGTTTGAACTGTCTATTCTGCACAAGGTACAAACAAGTCTTGTGGGATCCAGGCCTGGTTCATTTGAATGAACGTGAGCTTGTCCACGTTGACTGTGGACAGGCGGCTGCGTCTGTCTGTAATGACGCCTCCTGCCGTGCTAAATACACGTTCAGAGAGTACACTGGCTGCAGGGCAGGCCAGCACCTCCAAGGCATACAGGGCAAGCTCTGGCCATGTGGACAATTTGGAGACCCAGAAGTTAAATAGGGAAGAACCATCAGTCAGTACGTGTAGGCGTTTGCACAGCTACTGTTCCACCATGTTGTTCAAATGCTGCCTCCTGCTAACACGCTCCATATCAGCAGTTGGGGCCGGTTGTTGCGGCGAGGTGACAAAGCTTTTCCACATGTCGGTCATGCTAACCTGCCTTCTGAGGTGTTAGCGCTGACACAGCTGCATTGGCGACGTCTTCCTTCTCCCCTGCCTTCGCCTTGTGCTTCCACTTGTCCTTCGGCGTCAGTCGGGAATGCTCTCAGGAGCGCGTCTACCAGCGTGCACCTGTAGTCGCGCATCTTCCAATCACGCTCCAGTGAGGGAATTAAGGACAGCACATTGTCTTTGTAATGGGGATCCAGCAGGGTGGCCACCCAGTAGTCAGCACACGTTAAAATGTGGGCAACTCTGCTATCGTTGCGCAGGCACTGCAGCATGTAGTCGCTCATATGTGCCAGGCTGCCCAGAGATAAGGACAAGTTGTCCTCTGTGGGAGGCGTATCGTCTGCATCCTCCGTATCCCCGAAGCCACGCACCAGTGATGGGCCCGAGCTGCGTTGGGTGCCACCCCGCTGTGAACATGCTTCATCCCCATCCTCCTCCTCCAGTAGTGGGCCCTGGCTTGCCAAATTTGTACCTGGCCTCTGCTGTTGCAAAAAACCTCCCTCTGAGCCACTTCTAAAAGACTGGCCTGAAAGTGTTAGAGATGACCCCTCTTCCTCCTCCTCGTCCTGGGCCACATCCTCTTCCATCATTGCCCTAAGTGTTTTCTCAAGGACATAGAAGTGGTATTGTAACGCTGATAACGGCGTCATCGCCACTGGCCATGTTGGTGGAGTACTCGAAACAGCGCAACAGAGTACACAGGCCCAGTCATTGGTGGTGAAGTGGTGCTGTTCCGCAGTGCGACTCACCCGTGCGTGCTGCAGCTGAAACTTCACTATGGCCTGCTGCTGCTCGCACAGTCTCTCCAGCATGTGCAAGGTGGAGTTCCACCTGGTGGGCACGTCGCATATGAGGTGGTGAGCGGGAAGGCCGAAGTTACGCTGTAGAGCAGACAGCCGAGCGGCGGCAGAATGAGAACGCCGGAAGCGCGCACAGACGGCTGCACTTTATGCAGCAGCTCTGACATGTCAGGGTAGTTGTGAATGAATTTCTGCACCACCAAATTCAGCACATGCGCCAGGCAAGGGATGTGCGTCAAACCAGCTAGTCCCAGAGCTGCAACGAGATTTCGCCCATTATCGCACACCACCAGGCCGGGCTTGTTAGGGAGATATAACGTCCCTGGCCGTGCTTACTGGTCCACGTATCTGTGGTTAAGTGGACCTTGCCACAGATGGCGTTGCCACTTGATTTTATCCGATACTTGGTTGTGCAGGGAGGGCACGGCTCTCCTGGAGAAGTAGTGGTGGCTGGGAACGACGTACTGTGGGACAGCAAGCGACATGAGCTGTTTGAAGCTGTCCGTCTCCACCAGCCTGAATGACAGCATTTCAAAGGCCAGTAGTTTAGAAATGCTGGCATTCAGGGCCTGGGATCGAGGGTGACTAGGTGGGAATTTACGTTTTCTCTCAAAGGTTTGTGAGATGGAGAGCTGAACGCTTCCGCGTGACATGGTGAAGATGCTTGGTGACGGAGGTGGTGTTGTTGGTGGCACATCCTCTGTTTGCTGGGCGGCAGGTGCCAACGTTCCTCTAGAGGCGGAGGAAGAGGCCGAGGCAGCAGCAGAAGAGGGAGCAGGAGGGGCCTGAGCCCTTTCTTGGTTTTGAAGGTGCTTACTCCACTGCAGCCTGTGTCTCGCATGTAGATGCCTGGTCATGCAGGTTGTGCTAAGGTTCAGAACGTTAATGCCTCGCTTCAGGCTCTGATGGCACAGCTTGTAAACCACTCGGGTCTTGTTATCAGCACATTGTGTGAAGAAATGCCATGCCAGGGAACTCCTTGAAGCTGCCTTTGGTGTGCTCGGTCCCTGGTGACGGTGGCCAGTAGCAGGCGAACTGTTTTGGCGACAGCTGCTCTGCTTTTGCACCCTGCTCCCGCTTTTGCTACGCTGTTGGCTCGGTCTCACCGCTGCCTCTTCCTCCGAACTCTGAAAGTCAGTGGCACGACCTTCATTGCATGTGGGGTCTATGACCTCATCGCCCCCTGCATCGTCTTCCACCCAGTCTTCCTCCCTGACCTCCTTTTCAGTCTGCACACTGCAGAAAGACGCAGCAGTTGGCACTTGTGTTTCGTCATCATCAGAGACGTGCTGAGGTGGTTTTCCCATGTCCTCATCAGGAAACATAAGTGGTTGTGCGTCCACCCCTGGGGAAGGGCTAGGTGGATGCCCATGGGAAACCCTGCCAGCAGAGTCTTCAAACAGCATAAGAGACTGCTGCATGACTTGAGGCTCAGACAGGTTCCCCGATTTGCACGGGGGTTATGTGACAGACTGATGGGCATGGGTTTCAGGCGCCACCTGTGCGCTTTCTGCAGAAGACTGGGTGGGAGATAATGTGAACGTGCTGGATCCACTGTCGGCCACCCAATTGACTAGCGCCTTACCATCCTTAGAACGGCATTAGGCCCGACCAAATATCGCTGTAGATTCTGGCGGCTACTGGGACCTGAGGTAGGTTCAGTAGGATGTGTAGCTGTGGCAGAACGGCCACGTCCTCTCCCTGCACCAGAGGCTCCATCACCACCACGACCATGACCGTGTCCCTTATTAGATGTTTGCCTCAGTTAGCATTCATCAAGCAAAGTAAAAAGTGGTTAAGTCTGTTAAAAATAATTAACCACCAATAAAAACCCTGATGCAATTTTTTTTTTTTTTAACTCTATATGACAGCGGTATTTGTGGCCTAATTTAACAGTAACTTATGCACCTCTAATCCCAGATGTGCAGTATATCAGGGTTTTTTTTTTTAACTCCAGTAAGCAAAAGCCGTATTTGTGGCCTAAATTTCACAGTAGCTTATGCACCTCTAATCCCAGATGTGCAATATATCAGAGGGTTTTTTAACCCCAGTAAGCAAAAGCCGTATTTGTGGCCTAAAATGAACAGTCCCTTATGCACCTATAATCCTAGATGTGCACTATATGAAACAGAGGGGTTTGTTTCACCCAGTATGCCCAAGCCGTATTTCTGCCCTAAATGTGACACTCACTTATGCACGTCTAATCCTAGATGTGCACTATATGAAACAGATGGTTTTTTTTCACCCCAGTAAGCAAAAAGCTGTATTTCTGGCCAAAATGTGACACTCACTTATGCACGTCTAATCCTAGATGTGCACTATATGAAACAGTTGTTTTTTTTTCACCCCAGTAAGCAAAAAGCTGTATTTCTGGCCCAAATGTGACACTCACTTATGCACGTCTAATCCTAGATGTGCACTATATGAAACAGATGTTTTTTTTTCACCCCAGTAAGCAAAAAGCTGTATTTCTGGCCAAAATGTGACACTCACTTATGCACGTCTAATCCTAGATGTGCACTATATGAAACAGTTGTTTTTTTTTCACCCCAGTAAGCAAAAAGCTGTATTTCTGGCCTAAATGTGACACTCACTTATGCACGTCTAATCCTAGATGTGCACTATATGAAAATAAGTTTTTTTTTAACCCTAGTGTCTCAAAGCAGTATTTCTGGACTTGCAGACATGCAGATATTCTGTGCTGGTGCACTATCGTTGCATAAAATGGCTGCCGATTATGTATTGAATGGATTACGCAGTGGATTAGGCAGTGGCTGAGGGATAGACAACAGAGGGTTGTAGTCAATGGAGTATATTCAGACAATGGTATTGTTACCAGTAGGGTACCTCAGGGATCTGTTCTGGGACCCATATTGTTTAATATCTTTTTCGGCGAAATTGCAGAAGGCCTCGATGGTAAGGTGTGTCTTTTTGCTGATGACACAAAGATTTGTAACAGGGTGATGTTCCTGGAGGGATACACCAAATGGAAAAGGATTTAGGAAAACTAGAGGAATGGTCAAAAATATGGCAACTAAAATTTTATGTTGATAAGTGCAAGATAATGCACCTGGGGCGTAAAAACCCAAGAGCAGAATATAAAATCAGTGATACAGTCCTAACCTCAGTATCTGAGGAAAGGGATTTAGGGGTCATTATTTCAGAAGACTTAAAGGTAGGCAGACAATGTCATGGAGCAGCAGAAAATGCTAGCAGAATGCTTTGGTGTATAGGGAGAGGAATTACCAGTAGAAAGAGGGAGGTGCTCATGCCGCTCTACAGAGCACTAGTGAGACCTCATTTGGAGTATTGTGCGCAGTACTGGAGACCATATCTCCAGAAGGATATTGATACTTTGGAGAGAGTTCAGAGAAGAGCTACTAAACTGGTACATGGATTGCAGGATAAAACTTAACAGGAAAGATTAAAGGACCTTAACATGTATAGCTTGGAAGAAAGACGAGACAGAGGGGATATGATAGAAACTTTTAAATACATAAAGGGAATCAACAAGGTAAAAGGAGAGAATATTTAAAAGAAGAAAAACTGTTACAAGAGGACATAGTTTTAAATTAGAGAGGCAAAGGTTTAAAAGTAATATCAGGAAGTATTACTTTACTGAGAGAGTATTGGATGCATGGAATAGCCTTCCTGCAGAAGTGGTAGCTGCAAATACAGTGAAGGAGTTTAAGCATGCATGGGATAGGCATAAGGCCATCCTTCATATAAGATAGAGCCAAGGGCTATTCATAGTATCCAGTATATTGGGCAGACTAGATGGGCCAAATGGATCTTATCTGCAAGCACATTCTATGTTTCTATGTATTGATATTGACTAACTGAATGAAAAAAAGTTCGTTTTCAGTAGTAGTTGGCTCAGGGCAGGCTTAAAACAATTGTGCACTGCACCCACAAAACACATTTGCTGTAGATCGCTGAGTAAAGAAGCAGTTCTTCATAAGATTTCTCCCTGATCTCTCCCTCACAGCAGCTGCAGCCTATCCCTACACTAATCCGAGCAGAGTGATGGGCGGCGCTACATGACTCCAGCTTAAATAGAGGCTGGGTCACATGCTGCAGTTAGCCAATCACAGGCATGCCAATAGTAGGCATGGATGTGATGGCCTTTTGGGGCAAGTAGTATGACGCTTGTTGATTGGCTGCTGTGCAGCCTTTCAAAAAGCGCAGAGAAAGCGCCGAACACCGAACCCGAACTTTTATGTAAATGTTCGGGTTCGGGTACGGGTGCCAAAAAACCTAAAGTTCGGTACGAACCCAAACTTTACAGTTTGGGTTCGCTCAACTCTAGTAGTTACCTAATTTTAAGACCTTCTGAGGACTAGATGTTTTTATTGTGTCCTTATGCGTAAAAAAACATAGAATTTAAGGAGGATGTACTTTGTTTTTCATGTATATAGGGGCATATATACAGGGGTGCATCTAGCCTTTCGCTGCCTCACGTGAAAACTGAAATGGCGCCCCTCCCCCAACGCCAATTTCTTAACCTAATACCTTTGCTACAGTGAAAGTGCTCATTGCCCATTAACCTTCCGCTGCCCGCCTCTTACCCCACTTGGTGCTGCCTGAGATGATAGCCTCACCTGGCCTCATTGGTGGTGCACCCCTGAATGTATATTATGGGGCAAGTTGTAGTTTTCATTGGCTTCAGTTTGCAGTATGACTGCATTCATTTTTATTTTTTTTTATTTTTACTTATTACTTTATTAAAAACTTTTTGTCTACCACTATACCACTAACATATTTTAATGTGAGATCTGCTGATCATTTTAATAATATATTGGAATACGTATGTATTTCAAAATATTATGCTTATTAGTGTTACATTGTTATGCTAGCTACTGCATAAGGCCTCTGGCTGCCATAGCCAATAGCCAACCCATAATCGTTATTGACTGGAGCCTATGACACCCCTTACTAATGCCAAAGGCGTGGCTCCAATTACTTCACTATCCTTGAGCTGTAACATACAGGAAGTTGTTGAAAGAATTGTCTGGTGGATTAAAAAGTCCTCAAGAGGTTTGCAAATGTAAATTATTTAAACTTAATACTGATTTCCAACAGTACTGGATTCTTTTTATTCCTTGCAGGAGGGATTCAGATTGGAATTCAAGAGTCTTCCCCAGAAACATTTTTGGTAACAGAGGTAGTCCTGAGGGCTCAGGAGGCTCTAGAAAGGGAGGTAGAGAAACTTATTCTAAAAGGGGCACTTTTCCTCCATCAGAAGAAGGTATGAGGTTCTACTCCAACCTTTTTCTTGTAAAAAAAAATCAAGTGGAGAGTTCAGAACCATCATAAATTTTAAGGTATTAAACAAGTTCTTAGTTTACAGAAAATTCTAAATGGAGACAATGAAGTCAGTAGTGGACCTCCTATACAGGGACTGTTATATGGTGGTCCTGGACATCAGGGACGCATATTATCATCTTCCAATATACCCGGCTCATCAGAAATTCTTAAGAGTGGCACTGAAGATGCAGGGATGTCTGAGACATTTTCAGTTCCAGGTGCTTCCCTTCGGAATTTCCATGGCACCGCGGATCTTCGCAAAGCTCGTAGCAGAAATGGCAGCCCATATAAGAGAAAAAGACATCCTGTTTGTGCCATATCTGGATGATTTCCTGATCATAACCCAATCCGAACAGGCCTTTCTCACCCAGATGAAACAGGTGATCTGCATTCTGAACTCTCTGGGGTGGATAATCAATGCGGAATAATCCAGAATGGTTCCTCAGAAGGTTCAACAGTTCCTGGACATATTACTGGACTCTACATCTCAGAAATCTCTTCTTCCTCCGGAGAAAGTCCAGAGACTAAGCTCAGTGATACATCAACTTATTCAGAATCCTACTCTGTATCAGAAAGGGCATGTCAGCTCTGGGAACTTTAACCTCCTGCATGGCTCAGGCTCACTCCAGGAGCCTTAAATGGGAGATTCTCCAGACTTGGTCAGGAAAGGGAGAAGAGTTGGACAGAAAAATGTCTATTTCCAGTCAGACATGCAGTTCCCTAAAATGGTGGTTGGATCCAGTCAATCTTGTCTGGGGAGTTCCCTGGAGGACTGTGGACCCAATAGTAGTAACTACAGATGCCAGTCCAGTTGGCTGGGGAGCTCACGTCCAGGGCAGGGTTCTGCAGGGCCCTTTGGACGGATCGATATGTGCAGCTTCTTCAAATATGCAGGAGATTTTACCCTTGCTCGAGAACCGTCATCAAAAAGTTTTGTCAGACAATGGAAGAGGATTAACCCTCGAAACGCGTCTGGCCTGATTTGGAGAGGACCAACTACCCATCTAGACCTAGGAGAGAATTTAAAGAAAGTGTATTTGAGCAAATCGTTCCCTACACGGATCGACGCATACACTTATCCACAATCAGGAGCGGGGCTCGAATCTATCGCGAGCTAATACGAGAGTTGCCGGGAGAATGACACGCAAACCAGACGAGGTTTGATGACGTCAGAAGAAGGCCACGAGACCAACAAACAACGCCGAAAGATCCCGTGAACAACTATCGGTTTTACCATATTCAGCGGTGATACACAGTGAGTCGCACCGAAGCTGACCACCTAAAAGCAGCGAACATCACGCAGGGGAAGGTAAGAGGGTGAGCATCAGGGGGACGCCCCAGACGCAATCCCTATATACTAATACCTAACGCAATATACTAACATCTAACCTCCAAGCTATATTGATTGCCATTATTGGAAATACTGACGGATATTGGGAGATTTAAACATCTATCCTAAGTTCTCAATTTGCTTGTCTGGATATTTTATACTGCACGAGGATTCTCATCACATTGAATAATATCTTGACACTTTGTTTCAGTATTCTTACCTTGACACTTGTTTTTGTGAAATAGCATTTTTTGGAAATATTTGAATAGTTTTGCCACACTATGGACACTTTTGGAAATACCTTTTGATACCTTTTGATATTTTTATATTTATTTATATTTATATTTATCTATTATTACACATGGTGCTAATGTATTAGGTATATCTGAGGCAGGATATTTATTCCAGACACCAAGAGATCAGCGATACTCATCAACTATAGTCATCAGCTAGATTTATCAACTATATTCATCAGTTATATCTACCAATATCTATGCAATTATGTTTTAATGTTATATGTGTTGCTACTATTTTTTTAAAAAATTCGAAGAGATAAACGATTGATAACATACCAGGTGGTGAGTGCTTATTTTATTCATTTCTTAATTTTAACCATTTTATTGGGTGGACGGGTGAACCACCCATAAAATATAGCACCATCATCATACGTCAGATACGGGTGAGCCACGATACACATTTCTCCTTCGTCAATGGTTCCATTGTAGCTTATCTGAATCTCCAGGGAGGTACCAGGTTCATAGAGTTACAACAAATAGCTGCTCATATTTTTTCTTTACTAGAAGGAAGAGTCCTGTCGTTGTTGGCCCTTTATATCAGATGAGTGGACAACCAACAGGCACATTTTTTGAGTCGTCACAGACTAGACCAGAGAGAGTGGTCCCTAAATTGGGGGTTTTTCTCCCAGCTAGTACAGCTTTGGGGGGAACCATCGGTGGATCTCTTTGCTACAAGATCCAACAGAAAGGTGGAAAAGTTTTTTTCCCTCTTTCCAAGAGACCTTCCTTCAGCAGTGGATTCCTTTCGACAGCCGTGGGACCGGGGTCTACTCTATGCATTCCTGCCTCTTCAGTTGATCTCCAGGGTTCTCAAGAAGATACGGGAGGAAAGGGCTTCGGTGTTCATGATAGCACCTTTTTGGCCCGGTGTGCTTGGTTCATGTGGCTGAGGCTTCTTTCAGTCAGGGAGCCTTGGGTGCTACCAGAGATCAAGGACTTATTAAGCCAGGGGCCAGTCATCCACCCTCCTGGGCGGCTTTCTTTGCTTTCCTGGTAATTGATCCTGTCCTACAGTGTAGTCTCTCTATTCCCAGGATTTTGCAATTTCTTCAGAAGAGTCTTTCCCTTAGTACTATAAAGGTCCAGATTTTGGCTTTAAGCGTTTTGTTTGACGTTAGATTAGCTGTTCATCCTCTTATGAGTTATTGTAAAGCAATTGCAAGGGACATTACGACTAGGATTTTCCAAGTTCCTCCCTGGGACCTAAATCTAGTGTTACAGAGTTTGATGAAAGGACCCTTTGAAGCCATTTCTGAGATCTCTATCAGAATGTTACTCTTAAATGTGCCTTTTTAGTAGCAATCACATCAGCTAGAAGGATAGGGGAGATCCAGGCCTTGTCCACCAATCCATATACTTCCATCCAGGATGCTAGAATTGTCCTTAGACCAGACCAAGCTATTCTTCCCAAAGTAGTGTCAAACTTCCATAAATCTCAGGAAGTGGTTCTTCCGTCCTTTGATACCAATCCCAGGTGTAATAAGGAGTTGGAGTTTAGTTGCTTGGATGTTAGGAGATGTGTTCTAGCTTACCTGGATGCTACTAGGGAATGGAGGAAGTCAGATGCCTTGTTTGTTCAATATTCAGGTCCTAATAAAGGAAAGGCTGCTAGCAAAAGTTCCATAGCCAGGTGGATTAAGCAAGCTATCTGTCTAGCTTATGTTTCCTTACAGAAACCCGTACCTATTGGTTGGACGGCGCACTCCACAAGAGCGGAATCTACTTTGTGGGCAGAGAGAGCAGATGCGTCTATTCATGACATTTGCAAGGTTGCTACCTAGTCTTTTGCTCTAACCTTCTATAGGCAGTATAGACTGGACCTCTCTTCTGTCTCTGACCTTTCCTTTGGGTGTAAGGTCTTGCAGGCTGTTATCCCACCCTAGCTCTCTATCTCTCTATTCAATGAATTAAACAAAATGGATTTAGATGAATCAGAAGGATGATTATCAGGGATGCTCTCTTAGTCTCTGAAGACTACTGAGAAATGGAGAGGCCCCTCCTTCTTAAATATCTGTGGGTTTCCTGTCCTGGGTGGAGGATCCTCCCTCCTGGTGCTATCATGGACTCTGGAAAATCAAATTACCGCTAAGAGTAATTATTATTTTCTTATTTTTACCAATTTACAGTGGCTGCCCGAGGCAAACCCTATACTTTTAAAAACTGTACAGATGGCCCAATTTTAAACCCCTTCATGTGGCGCTTCTCCTGTTGAAAAGTGGTATTCTGGCATGGGCAGAGGGCTTTCTACCCCTTTCTGTGTTGCTGAAGAGGTTGACGTTCTGCCTCAGTTACTTAGCTAGGCCAGCCCCCTTCCCTGTCTCTGCATCAGCTATGATGGAATTAAAAAACATTTGCATATTTGTTTCATTAATTTACGTTTGCAAGCCATTTCTTGACAACCCTGTTAAGTTTGACTTGATATTTATATTTTAATGTACGTTGCTCACACTGTATAATTTTGGTGCATATTGGATGGCTTATTTTGGCCCAAAAATGTTGGCGTATCTTAAACGACACCTCCATTTTGCTAAGCCGCGACCCTTATTGAGATGCATAACTGAATCAGGTGATCTTGGTGCAATGAATTATTCTTTTTGACACATTTGCTTCACAAATAGGTCTATGCACCACCTTAAAGCAGATGGCCCCTTTAATAATAAAGTAATACATACTGCAGAACGTCTCGCCTTGCTTGACTAAGGTTCATGAAGCCAGTGCCTGACAGCTTTTACTCAGAATGAAACTCAGACATGCACTGACCACAACCACTTCCTCTTACTTTTTTAGTGCTATGTGATGGACTGGTTGACACTGTTTGCACTGCTATTCTAGCCCCAAGACAAGTGTAACATCCTGTCTGCACAGAAGAAAGGGGATGAATTTTGTGGGTGCAATGTGATGCTTTTAACCAACTATACAATATCATTAAGTAGATGGCAGTACAGATAAGTCTATGCCAATTCTCTGTAATCATAGTCAGACAGAAATGCTTGCATCTTATCTGACAATTCAGATCTTAAAGCGGGCAGTTATCTGTGATTTTTATTTCACATTCTTTGCCCCGGACACATTATATCTTTTACATTATAAAGATATCAATACAGATATCAAGAATACAATGTATGGCCACCCTGTGGTTTCGAAGATGTACAGGCTGTGGCAATGTGAACATTGAGGTGTTGTTTCCCCAGGTTCCAGTCCGGGACTTAGGGCATGCTCATGTCCAGGGATCCTATTTAATCCTGCTAATGGATCCTGGGTGTGTCTCACTCTGGAGAGTGTGCAGACAGAGGCCTGGTGAGGCTCTGTCAGTGTGGTCTTAGCTAGGCAAAGCTGAGGGGCCACAAGGCTATGCAATAGCCTGGACTTTGGGGGACTCAGTGACACCGAGTAACAAGCATTGAAAGGTCAGAGTCGAGAGGACTACTAGACCACAACCCTCTCCAAAGGTACTGCATTTGTTACAGCCTGAGGGCTGGTGGACTGTATGTCTGGGGTAAGCCGCACCTGGTTCCATGTGGGAACGCTATCGTATAGCCGAGTTAGGGATACGATGTTTATTATGTTGTGTATGAAGAGTGTAAAATAAATTGCACTGTTTGGACCAGAAACCCAGTGGTTATGAAGATCCTTGTGAGAATAAGGCGATCCCTTACATATGGTGGAGGATGCGGGCAATAACAGCAGGTTGCTAGGGGCAACGACCTGACGGAAAAGAGCAGGTGCTGCTGAATGTTGCCAAGGAATTGCTGTGTTTCTGTGCAGTGACTTAAAGGGCCGGAAGCCTGCTTGTTTGCTGGAGCTGGAGCAGGTGCTGCTGGAAAACTGCTGGTTAATCTGGACTTTATTTTTCTGTGGTGTAAAGTGTGCAGGGATTTAAAGGGCACAGTAAAAGAAACTGACCTGTGAAAATGGCTGCCAAATGGTGGAGCGCGTGGGAAAAGTCCTGTGAGATGGTGATCGGGGGGATCCCGCTGCTGGTTGTACTAGACTCCCGCCAACAAGTGTCTCAGGTCCTGCCCGTAATTCTGGACTTTCTGGAGAGAGGGCCAGAGACAGATGTCACCGTGTCTCTGACCTTTATAACAGACTATGGCCCTGTGCAGTGGGAGCTCTTCAAATGTGAGACCCTGGAAGTGGAGTTTGTGCTTGGCAAAGATTTCCCGTTATTTTGGCAGCTGTGGAGCGGAGAAAATGCTACAAATTGTGTACCTGGAGAATCCGATGAACAGCAGATATGTGCCGTTGCCAAGGGCAACCGTCGGGAAGACAAAGAGGTGGAGAGCGGTGCGGTTCTCAGGAGTGCATATCTTCCCTGCGACTGTGTCCGGAGTCCTAGAGAGGAAGTGCGGAGGTGCAGTAAAGCTGTTGCTAGGAGCAACCACAACCTTGATGAGTCCGCGGGAGAGAATGGCACTGCTTTACCAGAATGGTTGATTATAAAGGGTAAGACTGTTCCTGTTATTAACTGTGTAGCAGACCCAGTGACAGTGAGCCGGCGGCAGGGGATACCTGCTGGGCCGATGGGTAATAAGTCTGTGTCTGAACAGGCGGATAAGCCTGCTGTGATTGCTCCCTCGCAGAAACCTGCAGGGGAGAAGGTTTCTGGGTCGCCCAAAGAGCCGGTGATCAAAGCTAGATTTGGGGTGGTGAAAGTCAGAGATCCCATGCTAGCCCAGGTAAGAGGTAGCATGATGGCCGCCCCAGAGACTGGTAGAGTGTTACATGTTCGGGACAATTATGTGAATAATACGGACTCTCAGGTGGTTCTCACTGAGAGTGAACCTGATGTTACAAATACGCTCATACATGAGGAAATGGTGGGCCGTAATTTCCCCTTATGCTTGGAGGTTTTAAGTAATGGAGACATTTCTGCAGAGAGTGACAAAACTCCTGCAGAACCTGTACCTGTCCCTTTAAATGATAATGTGAAGGAGCTGCACATTGAGAACAAGGGTGCAGATAAGGTGCAAAGTGATGGTACCATGTTTGACGAAATGCATAATGGCAATGTGAGGTCATGTGAAATATGTGATAATAATGACATGCCTTTTCCTTTGCAGGCTGTGATTGGGGAAAAAGCTAACCCTGTTGGTAAACATGTGTCTGATATAAAAGTGTTGATAAATGTTGAAGAAACACCCCTAGGAGACCCTATTGTAGACAATGTGGCGGGGCTAGAGGGTGTACCACACGTACCAGAGGTGGATGTGCAGTCTCCACAGGTTTCTATGATTAATAAAATGTCCCAGGTGGGGATTGACTCATGGGTGCCCCTAGAGGTCAGGGTTAATAATGACACAAACAGTATAAGTGGCGTATGTGCAGTGACAGTTAGCAACTTTGAGAGTGAGGCTACCATGTCAAGACCCAGCAAAACTAAAGTGGTTACTAGTAGCGAGTCTAGCGACCAGATGACAGTTATATCTGACGAGACGAGAGTTCAGTCGGGTGACAGCCTAGTGTCTGAAGCTCATATCCTGACAGTTGTAGATGACCTGACAGGACAGTACAGCTACAAACTTGAAGATGTTTTCTCTCGCTCCGCACAGTCGCTAGATACACTAGAAATGGGGCTAGCGGTTCTCGCAGAGCAACTGCAGGAGTCTCCAGAGGAGTCACAGAAAGAAAATGAGAAACTGGAAGAGGAAGATCCTCTGGAAGGTGCCAAGAAGTCAGAGCCTGGTAAAAGTGGGTCTGGAGATGGTGGTGCCGGGGTGCTGGCCAAGGCAGAGAAGGTGGAAAAGGTATCGGCTGAACCAGTTGATGGGGCTGATGTGCATGCAGAGGCCAAGAGTCTCATGACAGTGTGTAACCAGGACCAGGTCGCAAAAGACGTCCCCTCTGCCTACAAGGTCTTCCAAGTAGCCAGCAGCCTGCTGGGGAAGAGATATGATCAGATGGACGACCAGTTTGCAGATCTAGGCTATTACGATGGGACTCCCCAAAAGGAGTCCAGTGTCTTGGGTGAGCCTCTGGAGAAAACGCCAGAAGACAAGGAGTATGCTGAAGACCCCAGTGCCTCCAACCTTGATGCGAAAGGGAAGGAGGAATTAAGAAAGCAAGGATATGATGCCATGTCCCTGAATGGTGAGAATGCTAATAAAGTAAAGGAGGATACCAAAGAGACCAAGGCCAAGGAAGCTAAGGCCGAGCTCTTGAAGTGGGAGAAATCCTTGGATGTTCCAGAGATCAAGGGTAAAACCGAAGTGCGGAGAGGCAGTGAAGAGGCAGAAGACCCTGAAACTGAGGCACTATCTGAGGAGACCACTGCTGGAAAAGAAGTGAGCGGGGGCAAGCCAGCTCTGCTGACGGAGCTCCGCAAAGACAAGAAAAGGCCTAAGCGTCTGCAAGAGCCAGCGAAGTCAAACAGAGAGTCTGTCGTTTGCATAAAAATATATTCTGAAGGGAGTTCCAGAAGCCGAGATCGAAATTCTAAGAGTAAAGGAAAAAGAAATGTACGATCTACTGTTAAAATAAAGAGACAAAAAGAGGCGAGTCATAAGAAGCGTGCTCGGCTGAAGCAGCTGTGTAAGTCAAAGAGCGAGAAAGATAAAAAAATAAAAAGAGAGGGTCTGCCTGTCACATGGACATGGGAACATTGTAGACAATGTCTCTTGGGCAAGATGTCAGTGTGGGTAACAAACCAAGCACTGATGGCATGGGTCTGGCAAAATAAAGGGAAGCCTCTGACCCTGACCACATCTTCCAGGGGGAAGGTTGAGCCAGGCGATGGCAAGAAAATGCGGATGCCCTGTTACGAGCATCCAGTTGGTACATGTGTTCACCCCCACAGGTTTGAACAGAGGGGGGGGATATGTGGCAATGTGAACATTGAGGTGTTGTTTCCCCAGGTTCCAGTCCGGGACTTAGGGCATGCTCATGTCCAGGGATCCTATTTAATCCTGCTAATGGATCCTGGGTGTGTCTCACTCTGGAGAGTGTGCAGACAGAGGCCTGGTGAGGCTCTGTCAGTGTGGTCTTAGCTAGGCAAAGCTGAGGGGCCACAAGGCTATGCAATAGCCTGGACTTTGGGGGACTCAGTGACACCGAGTAACAAGCATTGAAAGGTCAGAGTCGAGAGGACTACTAGACCACAACCCTCTCCAAAGGTACTGCATTTGTTACAGCCTGAGGGCTGGTGGACTGTATGTCTGGGGTAAGCCGCACCTGGTTCCATGTGGGAACGCTATCGTATAGCCGAGTTAGGGATACGATGTTTATTATGTTGTGTATGAAGAGTGTAAAATAAATTGCACTGTTTGGACCAGAAACCCAGTGGTTATGAAGATCCTTGTGAGAATAAGGCGATCCCTTACAAGGCCTATAAACAAATATGTACATGCAGAAGATATATTAATGTTTCATGTCGATGAATTCTATGTGATCATTTATGGTGAAGGTAATTATTTGTAGAAATGGATTATAATGAATGAAATGTCTTTAGGACCTAAATTCCCTTTAGACAGCCTGACCAAGCAGGAAATTTCCAAAAACTGTCCCAATCGTTGACCCATCTAAAGGGGCCTTAAAGGGATTTTCCAGGTGTTTAATACTGATAACCAATCCTCAGGATGGGTCATCAATATCTGTTCTGTGGGGTCCCATTCTTGGCACCACCACAATCAGCTGTTTGTAGAGACTTTGGTGCTTCATGGGTACTGTGGTCTCTTCCTAGGCCTATGAAGTCACATGGCCTAGGCACAGCTCAGTCCCATTCTAGAGAATTGAATACCAAGCACGGCCACTATGCAATGTTCTTAGGAAGCTGCGAGAAGGCCTTGGAGCACACTGGAGTACCGTAACCTCTTCAAACAGCAAATCCGCTGAGGTGCCAGATGTCAGACCCCTACTGATCTGATATTGCTGACCTTTCCTGAGGATAGGTTATCGATGTTAAAAACCCAGACAACTCCTTTAAAGAGGTTGTCTGGGTTCAGACCTGAACCTAGATATAACCTCCTTTGTACTGGTTTACCATGTAGGATAGGAGCATCAGAGCATTTTTTGCTCCGATGCTCTCCCTTGCCTTGCATCGCGTCGCACAGGCATGCTCAACCTGCGGCCCTCCAGCTGTTGCAAAACTACAACAGCTAGCATGCCCGAACAGCCTACAGCTATCAGCCTACAGCAGGGCATTGTGGGAGTCATAGTTGTACTACAGCTGGAGGGACGCAGGTTGAGCATGCTTGGCGTAGCACGAGGCTTTTTGTCATAAGCCGGTGATGTTCCAGGCTTCACAACACTATGCTAGGTGGATACTTCTACCTAGCAGGGAGCCCGATGACATCACTGGCTCAAGCGGCCTATTGCAATGTTCTGGGTGGTTTTAGAGGCTGGTACACGCGATGTGCTATGCAGTCTGAGGCAAGAAATGCTCTGATGCTCCTATCCTACATGGTACAAAGGATGTTATGTCTGGGTTCAGCTTTGAACCTGGAAAACCCCTTTAAGAGAGGACTGTTGGTTGCTTGACTGTGGCCAATAAATCAATAGAGTCCCATGTTCTTCTTTTGAGATATATGTGCCTAAGATATTGGAGCATACCTGACTGATGTCTGAAATAATTTTCACTAACGGAATGCAAGGTCTAAGATCTTGATGGATTTCTACAGCTCCCAATGAACTCAGTAGCAGTTGTTAAATCCTTTTGCAGTGAGCTTTTCTATATACAGTAGCTAAAATGTTGTTTTAGGCTTCTGCTCAGTTGCTTCTTTCACGGCTGTCAAGCTGGTTGGTGGACCCTCATTGTGGCCAGTCCCTGATGGTCATATCTCCTGTGTGCTGTGATGGAAGCTCTTTCATAGTTAATAAAATATCATACCAGAAGTCAAGCTTGGTGGTAGCAGCATGATGGTGAGGAGAGTTTTTGCAGCTTCTTGACTTATTATTATTGAGGAACTAATTTTGCACTATGTCCACATCTGACTGTAAGCTAGTGCATCACTGAATGACACAAATCCAAGACACAAAAGCAGAAAAGTGTTGCTTCAACTAAAGAAAACAATTTATGCGGTTGTAGTTATCGCTGTTTTTGGTATTGCAACCTGTTAGCAAGAAGAATCATTTCATTGTAAGTGTCGAAAGATATTAACCCTAATATAGAAATACAGAAACTGCTTAAGGAAGGACAGTTATATTCTTTCAATATTGCTAGACACATCTCATTGAGCCAGTATGAAATGGAAGAGAAAACATAAGCACACAATGTCCTATTCATGCTCACTCAATGGATCAGTGACACTGGTAATCATGTGTGCCATTTCCTCTATTTGCACACTTTACCAGCACACTGAGTCAACACAGATAGAATATGACTAATGCTGGAAATAGTAAGCTATACCAAACAATGTTGTACATGATGCAGACTTTGGCATTATTTGCTTAATTGTCATTTTAAGGGTAGAATGTATTCATTGTGTAATGATTATTATTAATATTATTATACTCCTATATACGCTGACATATTCCGCATTGCTTATTGATATGCAAGAAACTAAGAAATGGTAGCATATTTCAGAAGGTAGGCAGTTTTCATATTAGCAACTGTTTAGGAAAATATTCATCACAGAAATAAGCAGAATTTTTCTAAATTGAAATTTGGATTTTGTAAGCTAATGTTCAAATGAAATCACAATAGTGTTTGCACAGCAGTTTGCTCGCTCTCCTACGGAAACTTAATTCCGAGCTCTGTTAGATGGCAGAATGAACTCCATTACCTAGACAGAGCACCTTCCACCCTGGAGAACTCAAGGCAGCCATGTTGCCTATTCATTTAACAATTTGTAGTCCTTAAGGCAGGCATCCACTTGCGGAGTCACATGTGGCTGCCTGGAGAGGCTTCATACTTTATTTGCTGTTGCATTGTATTTTTTTCATAAAGTACAAAAAAGTATTTTAATGATAATGCTATGAATATTAGGTAATTTTGAGATTCTTGGCAAATACATTTTGTGCAAAATTATTTGGGCCCGTCTGCCACACGTCAAGGCGATCTCTATAAGACGGGAACCTAACACTAAATTCTAACTGTTATGTGCCATGATGGCTACCATAAAATTCAGGGAGTGTAGGTTCCACATGTATGCTGGGCCCACCTTATCTTTCACCATCATTTTGGTGCCTCCATTAAAAAAGTATTCTAATGCTATGATTATTAAGTAAAGTTGAATGCTGCATCAGAATACTTTTTTTGTACTTTATTTGGTTTGCAGAGTGCACCTGCGCAATGGGATGTGCTGACTGACCCCTTTTTTTCTTTGCAGCTTTATTCTTTATGCCCCATTCATATGGCAGAGTCACATGTGCAAAGTCTACAGATGTAGCAGATCTAACACACACACACTTGGTGATTTATCATATCTAGTTAACGCTTTATGACTGTGTCTGTTCCCTCTGCTGCATCTGTATATGCTCCTTAAAGTGTAACTGCCGTATTATTTTTTTATTCCCTAATGGTATAGTACACTCTGCTGTATAAGTGCTTTTGTGCTTTAAAATTTGATCATTTTCCGTTTTACCTGCTAATAACTCCCACAAATGCATGCTACTTTCCTATTCAGCAGCTCTCATCTCACAGCGTTGCCATGTGCAGTCCGTCTTCTCAGTATTATAACAAGACACGGATGAGCTCTGGGAGGAGGAGCTCAGCCCTGACAGCCTGGAGCTGGGCTGAGGCAGAAAGTGGAAGGGGGAGGGGGAGGGCTGCTTTAGATGGTGATATGTTCTCAATGGTAGCAGCTAGAAATATGCAACTGATCTTGAGGGCTGCTTTAGATGCTGCTATCTCCTGAATGGTAGAAACATGCAACTGGTCTTGTTTGAAAGCTGATATTCCAGGCTTTCATACAAGACCAAAATGAGCATTATCCCAATTAACACAGGAGAAATCACTGTTAGAAATAGAGTCGGGAACAGTGGCGGATTACAATAGGGACGTTCGGGTCGGGGGCCCAACGCCGACCTGAACGCCCACATACTGCGGCGGGGCACGGAAGCGCATAGCTCCCTGTCCCGTCCCCAATCACCGCCATAGGCTTCAGGCCTAGTAGGCTTGAGGCCTATGCGGTAGTGAAATCCCGACGCAGGCGGGTGTGATGACGTCACCGCGCGCCTGTGCCGGGACGCAGCACTGTGACGTGTGCACGCCTGCCTCATCCCGCCTTCCTCTGCAAGCAAGCGCCTGGCCCTGGACTTACTATATGGGGCAGTGTGGGGGCAAATTATTATGGGAGGGACTACTATGTAGGGGCAAATGACTATATCGGGCAGTGTGGGGGCAAATGACTATATCGGGCAGTGTGGGGGAAAATTACTATGTGGGGGAAGTGTGGGGGAAAATTATTATGGGAGGGACTACTATGTGGGGGCAAATTACTGTATGGGGCAGTGTGGGGGCAAATTACTATGTGGGGGCAGTGTGGGGGAAACTATTGTGTGGGGGCAGTGTGTGGAAAAACTATTGTGTGAGGGCAGTGTGGAGGAAATTGCTATGTGGGGACAGTGGGGGGAAATTACTATATTGGGCAGTGTGGGGGAAATTACTATATTGGGCAGTGTGGAGGAAATTACTATGTGGGGGCAGCGTGGGGCAAATTACTATGTAGGAGAAATTACTGTGTGGGGGCAAACTACTATATGGGGCAGTTTGGGGGAAATTACTGTGTGGGGGCAAATTACTATGGGGGGATTACTATGTGGGGGCAGTGTGGTGGAAATTACTATATGGGGGTATTGCTATTGGCCTGAGGCCTATGCGGTAGTGAAATCCCGGCAGAGGCGGGCATGTAGACGTCATCGCGCGCCTGTGCCGGGATGCAGCACTGTGACGTGTGCACGCCTGCCTCATCCTGCCTTCCTCTGCGAGCAAGCGCCTGGCCCTGGACATAGGTGAGTATTTAGCTTTAATTTTTTATTTTTTTTTAATTTCATGTGCCTACTTTGGGGGACATGTGGGGGGGACACAGGAAGACATATTAGTGAAGAGACATCAAGTACATCAGGGGGGAATGTGAGGGCTGTGTGGGGCCAAATTATTATAGGAGGGACTACTATGTGGGGGCAAATTACTATATGGGGCAGTGTGGGGGCAAATTATTATAGGAGGGAATACTATGTGGGGGAAAATTACTATATGGGGCAGTGTGGGGGCAAATTACTATGTGGGGACAATGTGGGGGCAAATTATTATGGGAGGGACTACTATGTGGGGGCAAATGACTATATGGGGCAGTGTGGGGGCAAATTACTGTGTGGGGGAAACTATTGTGTGTGGGCAGTGTGCGGGAAATTGCTATGTTGGGACAGTGTGGGGAAATTGCTATGTGGGGACAGTGGGGGGAAATTACTATATTGGGCAGTGTGGGGGAAATTACTATGTGGGGGCAGTGTAGGAGAAATTACTGTGTGGGGGCAAACTACTATATGGGGACAGTGTGGGGGAAATTACTATATTGGGCAGTGTGGGGGAAATTACTATGTGGGGGCAGTGTAGGAGAAATTACTGTGTGGGGGCAAACTACTATATGGGGGCAGTTTGGGGGAAATTACTGTGTGGGGGAAAATTACTATGGGGGGATTACTATGTGGGGGCAGTGTGGTGGAAATTACTATATGGGGGTGTTGCTATTGGGGAAGCACTGTAGGGGCAATTCTATTATTTTTGGGGACACTATACAGGGATTATTGCCTGGAGCACAATAGAGGGTGTTATTATTACTGGGGGAACTCTAGGGGACATTATAGCTGCTGTGGACACTATAGGAACATTTGGGGTAATTTATCAAACTGGTGTAAAGTAGCACTAGCTTAGTTGCCCATAGCAGCCAATCAGGTTCCACCATTTATTACCTGGGGCATTGGGGAGCACATCGGGCACAGTATTGGGGGTGGCAGCAGGATGACACTGTGGAGACACCAGGATGGGGAGGTTGATGGAAAAATTGAGAAATCTAACGTGTCTGTGTTACAAACTGTAGAGATGAGATGTGGCTGAAAGAATTTGCCATGGTGGTCTGGGTCAAATGGAGGAGAAGAGGAAAGAGAATGTCTACATGACAGGAGATGTCACTGGATGTAAGAGGTATGTGGTGCTGTATTCTCCTCCATGTCTTTTTTATTATAATTATGCGTATTTAAAATTTGGCAAACCAAATTTTTCAGTTTAGGACCCAATTTGGGGTAATTTGGGGTATTTTTTTTAGTCTGAAGATGTCATATGGCCTAGGAAGAGACTGTGGTGCTCATGAAGCACTGCACCTCTTCATACAAAAAAAAACTAAACTAAAATGGAGGGAGGGGCCCAAGTTGGGTAGACAGCCCCGGGCCTATCATGCATTTAATGCGCCCCTGGTCGGAAATAATAGTGGGTAAAATCTGCTTTTACTTTCCCTTTCAGCTTAATTCACAGCATCCCTATGACAGCATTTCTATCATTGATATCTTCCCCTGTACTGAACAGATTTATGTCATTCTGGTATTGTCTGAAAGCTTGGAATGTCAGACAATACTAAGCCCATATTTCTAGCTGGTAGCAAACCAGAGATATAAGCAGCTAAAGCAGCCCCCCCCCCTCCTCCCTGTCAGTCTGGAAGAGAATGAGGGACAGCTGGCTATTAAGAACCCCTCGCTGTTGGAGTTCCTCAGGGTTCATTCCTAGGCCCTCTCCTCTTCTCCCTGTACACAGCACCAATTGGACAGACCATCAGCAGATTTGGCTTCCAGTACCATCTCTATGCTGATGACACACAACTATACACTTCATCCCCTGACATCACACCTGCTGTGACTGTCTCTCTGCCGTCTCTAACATTATGTCCTCTCTCTATCTGAAACTAAATCTTTCAAAAACTGAACTTCTTGTGTTCTCTCCATCTACTAACCTACCTAAACCTGATATCTGCCTCTTGGTGTGCAACACCGTCATCACTCCTAGGCAGCACGCCCGCTGTCTCGGGGTGACTTTTGACACTGATCTTTCTTTCACCCCCTATATTCAATCTCTCTCCCGCTCATGTCGCCTGCACCTCAAAAACATCTCTAGTATCCGCCCCTTTCTCACTATGGCAACAACAAAAACTCTCATTGTTGCCCTGATCCACTCCCGCCTTGATTACTGCAACTCACTTTGACCTCCCCCTCACCAAACTCTCCCCTCTCCAATCTATTCTTAATGCAGCAGCCAGGGTCACCTATCTGTCCAACCGCTACTCTGATGCCTCCGTCCTGTGTCAGTCATTGCACTGGCTACCCATACACTATAGAATCCAATTCAAACTGCTCGTCCTCACCCACAAAGCCCTACACAGTGCTGCACCACCCTACATCTCTTCCCTCATCTCTGTCTACCACCCTACCCGTGCTCTCCGTTCAGCCAATGACTTACGACTGACTTCCACAAAAATCCGAACCTCTCGCTCCCGGCTCCAAGATTTCTCCCGAGCTGCAACGGTTCTCTGGAATGCCCTACCCCAAGAAATCAGGCTTAATCACAACATGCACAGTTTTAAGTGTTCGCTAAAAACACATCTTTTCAGGGTGGCCTATCACCTCCTTCGATCTAACCTCCCATAGCCCATTTATCATTCCCTGAAGCTGAGCCTCCACTGCACCCCGAAGCACTTCGTATATTGGCCGCTGACCGGCTCATGTGGCTTTATATCTGCTCCCCTATTCTCCCAAGATGGCTGGACTATCGTACATCCCAAGCACTTCTACCTTTTGTGTCACCCCTATCCCCTCATAGATTGTAAGCTCTTGCGAGCAGGGCCCTCATTCCTCTTGTAATAATCGACTTGTCTGTTACTATGTTATTTATGACTGTTTGTACATGAACCGCTGAATTGTAAGGCGTTGTGGAATATGTTGGCGCTATATAAATAGATTATTATTATTATTATAGGAAGAGCAGCAGAGGCCATCTTAGGAAGTTGCTGAAATAGAGGCACAGAGAAATATGGTTGCTAAGGGCTGAATATAGACATCAGAAAGGTAAAATTAGCTGAAAAATGCAGCTCCATGAATATCTTCCCTTCAACATCACACATGTTAGGAATGTAATTTTTGGTAGTGAAATGGCAGTTACACTTTAATACAGAGACATACAGAGGCGTAAGTCTCCCTCAGGTGCATATTTAGACCTAGGGATCTACATTTTTTTGTTGGTCTGAAAATGTAGAAGAACAGTAAAGTCCCCATGCAGTGGCGTAACTAGAAATGACCAGGCCACACAGCAATTTTTTGAATGGGCCCACCTACCTCCAGCAACTTTTTCACAACTCCCAACTCCTGTGCAAGCCCCACTCCTGAGGCTAGTCAAGATCACGCTTTTAGACGAAGTCCAGCAGCCGCTCCGTCCATTTCCTACAGTGTCACTGTATATAATGTCATTATAGGGTGCCCTGACAATAAAATCTTTTAGTCCTCCTTCTAGGTGGGCCCCTTCTGAGTTCGGGTTCCCTGCTTCCCCTATAGCTAAGCCCCTGGCCCAATGCTCCTCTTTGGGAGTTTTCTTTTAGCACAATAACACCCAAGTCTGACTGAGTCTATTGGGATAATTTTTCAAACTGGTGTAAAGTAGAACTGACTTAGTTGCCTATAGCAACCAATCAGATTCCACCTTTCATTTTTTTACTACTCCTTTGGAAAATGAAAGGTGGAATCTGCTATAGGCAACTAAGCCACTTTTACTTTACACTAGTTTGATAAATGACCCCATATGTTTACATTGTGCGGTGAAAGCAGGGGGATCATTCCTGACACATATGGAAAATCAACCCCTGGGTGCTATCCATCATGCTGGTGTACACCACCATAGCTTTCTTTAACTGTATACAAAAGTGTATTTGACTGCATTATTTATATGCATAGTCATCTACAAAAATGCGTACCACATGGAATAGGTTTTTTAACATAGGAGCCTATAAGTGAAATGGTGTATGTCAGGGTATGTGTACAGTACAGACCAAAAGTTTGGACACACCTTCTCATTCAAAGAGTTTTCTTTATTTTCATGACTATGAAAATTGTAGATTCACACTGAAGGCATCAAAACTATGAATTAACACATGTGGAATTATATACATAACAAACAAGTGTGAAATAACTGAAAATATGTCATATTCTAGGTTCTTCAAAGTAGCCACCTTTTGCCACCTTTTGCTTTGGTTACTGCTTTGCACACTCTTGGCATTCTCTTGATGAGCTTCAAGAGGTAGTCCCCTGAAATGGTTTTCACTTCACAGGTTTAATAAGTGGGATTTCTTGCCTTATAAATGGGGTTGGGACCATCAGTTCCGTTGAGGAGAGTCAGGTGGATACACAGCTGATAGTCCTACTGAATAGACTGTTAGAATTGGTATTATGGCAAGAAAAAAGCAGCTAAGTAAAGAAAAACAAGTGGCCATCATTACTTTAAGAAATGAAGGTCAGTCAGTCAGCCGAAAAATTGGGAAAACTTTGAAAGTAAGGGCTATTTGACCATGAAGGAGAGTGATGGGGTGCTGCGCCAGATGACCTGGCCTCCACAGTCACCGGACCTGAACCCAATTGAGATGGTTTGGGGTGAGCTGGACCGCAGAGTGAAGGCAAAAGGGCCAACAAGTGCTAAGCATCTCTGGGAACTCCTTCAAGACTGTTGGAAGACCATTTCAGGGGACTATCTCTTGAAGCTCATCAAGAGAATGCCAAGAGTGTGCAAAGCAGTAATCAAAGCAAATGGCTACTTTGAAGAACCTAGAATATGACATATTTTCAGTTGTTTCACACTTGTTTGTTATGTATATAATTCCACATGTGTTAATTCATAGTTTTGATGCCTTCATAGTCATGAAAATAAAGAAAACTCTTTGAATGAGAAGGTGTGTCCAAACTTTTGGTCTGTACTGTATGTAGTAACATATGTTGGAGCCTAATGTGGGAGGCATATGTCAGGGAACCCCTTCTAAGGTATATCTCCGATGGAAAGCTCAAACATGATGAGGGCAGGGCCTTAGACTAGTCATAGGTTTGCCAGTAATCAAGACTTCCCTTTGTCTTCATGCGCATGGCTGTGTCCATATTCCGGTCCGCAAAATACGGATACCTTCTGTGTGTATTCTATACTTTTCTTCATCAACAGAAATTACTGCGGCCCAGAATAAGACATTTTCTATAATTTGTGGAATGGCCTCATGGATCCATAAAAACCATGGACGTATGCCTGGCCTCATAGAAATGAATTGGTCAGTGTGCAGTCTGCAAAGAAATGCTGATAGCACACGGACGAAAAACACAGTTGTGTGAATGAAGCCAATTTTTTTTTTTAATAGCATACCTAAATTTTTTTAACTTCAGTAGAATATAAATTCATAGTATACTCAGACCTACATTGGAAAAAAGTTCTCATGCCTAAATTAAAGGGGTTGTGCACAGGGCCGGCGCTTCCATACGGGCAAGGGGGGCAAGGGGGACAATTGCCCCCGAGTCCTTAGGGGCCCCCCAAGCCCACCACCCGATACCGGCCGGTCCCGAACCTTTTTTTTTTTTTGCGAGGCCTAGCGCTAGTGGGGGCCTCACTCTGGCTCCGGGAAGGGGGCCCGCGGCAGCAGGTCACAGGGAGATGAACGCTTCCATTGTGGAAGCGTTCATCTCCATAGTCATCTGTATCGCTGTCCTCAGGACAGCGATACAGATGCCTGTGCTGTGGGGCAGGGGAGGGAGAGGCGTCTCCCTTCCCTGTTCCTCTGATAGGCTGCGGGCCTTGTGCCGGCAGCCATCAGAGGCCTGGGCAGGCGCCGCAAAGACGTCATCGCGATACCTGAGCCGTACAGCGTGGGACACTTGGCACTTGATACTGGCACATGGGGGAGTTTGGCTCTTGATCCTGGCACATGGCGGTTTGGCACTTGATACTGGCACATGGGGGGGTTGGCACTTGATACTGGCACATGGTGGGTTGGCACTTGATACTGGCACATGTGGGGGTTGGCACTTGATACTGGCACATGGTGGGTTGGCACTTGATACTGGCACATGGAAGTGGTTTGGCACTTGATACTGGCACATGGGGGAGGTTTGGCACTTGATACTGCCACATGGGGGAGGTTTGGCACTTGATACTGGCACATGGGGGAGGCACTTTATATTGGCACATGGGGGGAAGAGAGGCACTTGTTACTGGCACATGGGGGGTTTGGCACTTGTTACTGGCACATGGGGGGCATGGAGAGGCACTTGTTACTGGCACATGGGGGGTTGGCACTTGTTACTGGCACATGGGGGGGTTGGCACTTGTTACTGCACATGGGGGGGTGGAAGAGAGGCACTTGTTACTGGGGGGGGGGGGGGGGGCGTTAAAGTCAGCAAGTGTCGTGTGGGGGGGGGGGGGGGGGCCTTATTGTTTTTCGCCCCAGGGCCCCATTTCACCTAGAACTGGCCCTGGTTGTGCAGGCAATATATTTGGATATGTCATCAATATGTCATTGGCGGGGGTCCGACATCCTGCACCCACACAATCAGCCATTTGAAGACGAGGCAGTGCTCCATGCAAACACTACTTCCTCTTCATTACACTGCTTGTTGTCCCGGAAGCGAGTGTAACGACACATACTTATTCCATTCACTTGAAAGGAGCGAGTACTTGTAAATATACTACGCCAACGCTGCAAGGGAGACGATGCACAGTGTAATGAAGAGGAAGCAGCAATTTCATGGAGCTCCGCTTCCTCTTCAAACAGCTGATGGGTGAGTAACGGGTGTCAGACCCTCACCGATCAGATATTGATGACCTATCCTGAGGATAGGTCATCAAAATACAGTCCTGATCAAAAGTTTAAGACCACTTAAAAAATCATATTTAGCATGGCTGGATCTTAACAAGGTTCCAAGTAGAGCTTCAACATGCAACAAGAAGAAATGAGAGTGAGACAAAACATTTTTTGAGCATTCAATTTAATGAAAACAACGAATAAACTGAAACAGGCTGTTTTTCAGCTGATCAAAAGTTTAGGACCACACCTCCAAAAAAAAACTAAACCCCCCCAAAACAGAAATCCAACTTCCAAACATGAACTCAGTAATGAGTAGCTCCGCCGTTATTGTTTATCACTTCCAAAATTCGTTTTGGCATGCTTGATGCAAGCGTTTCCATGAGGTGAGTGGGAACATTTCTCCAAGTGGGGAAGACGGCCGCACGAAGGCCATCTACTGTCTGGAACTGTTGTCCATTTTTGTAAACTTCCCTTGCCATCCATCCCCAAAGGTTCTCAATAGGATTTAGATCAGGGGAACACGCAGGATGGGCCAAAAGAGTGATGTTATTCTCCTGGAAGAAGTCCCTTGTCCTGCGGGCATTGTGTACTGTAGCGTTGTCCTGTTGAAAAACCCAGTCGTAACCACACAGACGAGGGCCCTCAGTCATGAGGAATGCTCTCTGCAACATCTGGACATAGCCAGCAGCCGTTTGATGCCCCTGCACTTCCTGAAGCTCCATTGTTCCACTGAAGGAAAAAGCACCCCAGACCATTATGGCGCCCCCTCCACTGTGGCGCGTAGAAAACATCTCAGGTGGGATCTGCTTGTCATGCCAGTAACGTTGGAAACCATCAGGACCATCAAGGTTAAATTTTTTCTCATCAGAGAATAAAACTTTCTTCCACCTTTGAATGTCCCATGTTTGGTGCTCTCTTGCAAAGTCCAAATGAGCAGTTCTGTGGCGTTCAAGGAGACGAGGTCTTTGAAGACGTTTTTTGTTTTTGAAGCCCTTCAGTCTCAGGTGCCGTCTGATGACGAGCAGTTCTGTGGCGTTCAAGGAGACAAGTTCTTTGAAGACGTTTTTTGTTTTTGGAGCCCTTCAGTCTCAGATGCCGTCTGATGGTTATGAGGCTGCAGTGAGCACCAGTAAGGGCCTTAATTTGGGTCGAGGATCGTCCAGTGTCTTGGCAGACAGCCAATTGGATCCTCCGGCTCAGTGCTGATGACATTTTTTTGGGTCTTCCACTTGACTTTTTTGTTCCATAACCCTCAGGATCATTTAGGAAATTCCAAATGACTGTCTTACTGCATCCCACCTCAGCAGCGATGGCGCGCTGTGAGAGACCCTGCTTATGCAGTTCAACAACTTGACCACGTTCAAAAAGGGAGAGTTTTTTTGCCTTTGCCATCACAACGTGTGACTACCTGACAGAAAATGACAATGAATCCACATCTTTGCACAGATTTGGCCTTTTAAAGGCATGTGGTCCTAAATTTTTGATCAGCTAAAAAACAGCCTGTTTCAGTTTAATCGTTATTTTCAATTCATTGAATGCTCACATTTTTTTTGTCTCACTCTCATTTCTTCTTGTTCCAGGTTGAAGCTCTACTTTGAACTTTGTTAAGATCCAACAATGTAAAATATGATTTTTTGCCATTTTTCAAGTGGTCTTAAACGTTTGATCAGGACTGTATATTGCCTGCACAACCCCTTTAATTTAGGTTTTAGAACTTTTTTCCAATGTAGGCCTGGGTATACTATGAATCTAAAGAGTTAAAAAAATGTAGTTATGCTATTAAAAAAACATTTTTTGGCTTCATTCATACAACTGTATTTTTTGTCCGTGTGCTATCCGCATTTTTTTGCAGACTGCACACTGACCGATTCACTTCTATGAGGCCCCTTTAAATCTCTTAATGTTTTTTCGCTGACAATCTAAAAGAAAAGCTTAAATTATAATTGTTGTAATCATATAAATGTCTAGGATGTTTGCTTATTATATCAATGTATTCATATGCAATTTATATTAGTAACTAGAGATGAGCGAATTTCATATTTTGAAATTCGTTCACACTTCGATTGGTGGTAAAAGGTGAATTGCGTTATGGATTCCGTTACCACGGACCATAACGCAATTCTATGATGGAATGCATAACGGAATGCCTTTAGAGGCATTCGGTTATTCATTCCGTCATAATAGAAGTCTATGGGCTGCATAACGGATCCAACCTTTATCCGTTATGCAGGAGAGGACTCCTCTGCATAATGTAAACCGGACGTATCCGTTTTGCAGCCCATAGACTTCTATTATGACGGAATGAATAACGGAATGCTGCTAAAGGCATTCTGTTATGAATTCCGTCATAGAATTGCGTTATGGTCTGTGGTAACCGAATCCATAACGCAATTCACCTTTTACCTTTGAACGAATTTCAGAAGCGGAAATTCGCTCATCTCTAGTAGTAACTATAACATGCATGTACACACTCTCTTAGACAACACTAAAGCTAAATGAGTGAAAAATGACCATAACAGCTACATAATCATGGCTGTAGATCTCAGCTGAACAAACTGCTTCTGGTGCCCCATGGATCACTGCAATGTAAACACTGAGCAGTAGAGTCCTATAGTGAATTTTCAAGACATAATAAATATAGCATTCCTACATTTTTTGTTATTCTGCCAAGTCAGGATCTTATCGTGCTGTGGGACTTCATGCTGTGTAATAATTCATGTCAAACATCCAGCAGTAACGGCAGAAATGGAAGCAGGTGCTTCTGCTCTACCACCTTGAAACAATAGGTGTTAATTAAGAATAATTTACTGTGTTTCATGAGTTTACTGAAAAAATGTCCAAGTAATTACAGTGCATTGTACAAAACAACAGTTGAAACTTGGTTCCAGAATAGAAATAATGGATTTCTTTCAACAATCTTCCAGTTGAAATAAATTACATCAGAATCTGTGTAAATAAACTTCATCATGCGCTTACCATTTTATAGATAAAAACAATAGCTGGATCATGCATGGAGCAGTACTACAACCCTGTTTGACACATGTGGTGCAGCAGAAGAAGACTCCACAAGCAGAAATTCTTTCTTTTGTGGCTGGTTTATCAGTTTAGCCCCTCAGTGTTTCCCTGGTGTAGAAAACTGCAGCGTAGCTCAATTCAAGTAACTAAGGGCACCGTTGTTTAGATAAAAATTGTGATCAGGCTGCAGTGCTAAACCAGTGCCGATCTCCTTTTATTCTCAGGTTCGGTGGTATTCCAGGAAGTTGGGCCCCACCAATCAGAAAGCAATGGCATATTCTAGCTAGCAATAACTGGAAACCCCTTCCTAGCAACACTTCAAAAATATAAATATTAAGAAAATATTCTCAGAGATCTAATCTTTTGGAAAACAAAAGATCTTGGCTGATCTTAAGGGCTCCCAGATTTAACTTACATTTTAAAGGGAGTCTGTCACCAAATTTTCACCCATTAAACCGCCAGCAATAGCCAGCAGAATGGCTCTCTACCAACTTCACGCTGATGCAGCTCTTCATCGCTGCTTGCTCTTCTGGTAAGCTGTACCTGGCATCCTCCCCCTCTCTCCTGATGTCAGGGAGAAGCCCTGGCAAATCTTGCATGGGCATCATGTGCTGCGCTTCCAGCTCATGCGCAGAAAGATTTTCTGAGGCAATGGCTCACTAGAGGGAATGTTTAACTCAAGCACCTGGTACCCACACGAGATTTGCCAAGGCATCTCCGTCACATCAGGTGAGAGGGGGAGGATGCCGGGCACAGCTTACAGTAGGAGCAAGCAGCAGGGAAGTGCTGCATCTGCATAGAGAGGGGAGGAACCCTTTGCAGTTTAGGGGAAGTACAAGTGGTCCCTCAAGTTACAATATTAATTGATTCCAGGACGACCATTGTATGTTGAAACCATTGTAATTTGAGTAATCGATTCCAAAGCCCCAAAATGTCATCCAAGATAAGAGAAAATGAAGGTTTAAGAAAAATAACCAGATAACTCAGATAGATAAAACATGTCCTTGCTAACTAGCAACTAAATACAGATATTTTACCAGAGAAGTCGCCTTCATTGGTTGGATCTGATTCTGAGACATTGTATGTTGAGTCTAGTTTCAACTTACTTTGGGTCAGAAAAGACCATTGTATGTTGAAAATATTGTATCCTGAGGCCATTGTATCTTGAGGGATCACTGTACACAGTGCAGGGATGGGCAGCGGAATTGGGCACTTTGAAAACTAAAGTCTGCCCGCCTGGGCACCTTAGAGCCGTTTTTCCATAAGATCAAAACTGTTTTTCCAGGACATTCACTAGAGACAGAAATTACATAAAGGTAGGTCTAGCATGCTTGGGCAACGTGGGTGAAAATTTGGTGACAGATTCCCTTTAAGTTGTAAATGCTAATTCAGAAACCAGTGGTTATTTCTCCTACCATATTGTTTCAGCATCAAGGTACCATACAAAATTAGAGAAGAACATCCATTTAAATGCTCATCTATTGCTTTGCTCCAGGAGAATTTTGTGAAGATACGTTTTAGTAATGATACATATCACTTGTTGAAAATGAAATGACGAACAAACAACATATAGGTCTTTTTTCAAATATAATCTGTGTCCTCATAATCCAGAGCTGTTTAACTGTATATAACCCCAGTGCTGTTCATGTAGTTAATGTAGGGTAACACCATGAGGATAAAATTTAAGAAAATGGAGATGGAAATTCCAAACTTGAAATAATTATGACATATGGCCTCCCTATATAACTGAAAGTAAAACTTCATTACACCAATATGTAAGCAAGACAATTATAAGGATGTTTTACTACCTAAACTGTTATTGGTTTTAAATGAGGCTGTGAAAGAGGGAGTATTGCCAGACTCAATGAGAGAGGTGATCATTGTTGTACTGCCTAAGGCCTCATGCACACGACCGTATTTTGTTTCCGTGTCCGATCCGTTTTTTTTGCGGATAGGATGCGGACCCATTCATTTCAATGGGTCTTCAAAAAACGCGGACAGCACACCGTGTGCTGTCCGCATCAGTATGTCCGTTCCGTTGCTCCGCAAAAAAAATAGTGCATGTCCTATTTTTTTCTAGTTTGCGGACAAGGATAGGCAATATTACAATGGATCCGCAAAAAAAAAACGGATCCACAACTTGTTATTCCGCCGAGATCCCGCGCCTGCGCACTCAGTCCGTCGGCCGGCGCATGCGCACTGCGATGCCCATTCCTTGTATGGCATCACAGTAATTAATGCGCATGCGCCGGCTTCGCGCCGTTAGCCGGCGCATGCGCAATAGTTACTGTGATGCCATACAAGGAATGGGCATCGCAGTGCGCATGCGCCGGCCAACGGACTGAGTGCGCGGGCGCGGGATTATGGTGGAATAACAAGTTAGTAGAAAGGCGGTCAGAGGGAAAGGATGGGAGGGCGGAGGGTAGGAAGGGGCGGGGGGACGCAATGAAAAGGCTGAGCAAGCAGGGCACCTACGAGTGTAACGCCGCCCCTGGGCACTTGCGAGCCCTCATTTGCATAAGTTATAAAGATCGTTTTTGATGGTTCTATAAGTCCAGGATTGATGCCAGAGGTAACGTTTTTATTAAATGTAAGCATGCTAGGGAGCTATGGGAAGGGTTAAAAAAGTGAAATGCTGATGACAGACTCCCTTTAAGATTTTAGCCAAAGTCCTAGCAAACAGGTTACAAAAGGTGATTACAACCATCATACATGAGGATCAAGCCAGCTTTATGCCTGATAAATCTACATTTCTTAATCTTAGACGACTGTTTCTTAATATCCAGAGACATTCTGACTGAGACCACAGGTTCTCAGGCAAATCTATCCTTAGACACGGATTAGGCCTTTGACAGTGTGGAATGGGACTATTTATGGGCACTGTTGAGGGCCATGGGTTTTGAGAATGTTATTTTTTTTGGGGTAAAATTACAGTGTCAGCCCCCCACAGCTAAGATACAGGCTAATGGTAGTACTTCAGAAACATTTGCATTAAAGAGAGGCACTCAGCAGGGCTGCTCTTTTTCTCCTCTCCTTTTTGCCATTGCTATTGAGCCGCTAGAAAGATCGATTAGGGCCTCTCTGCTCATTGTTGGTTTTCCTGCAGGGGTATACAAGGAACGTGTGTCTTTATATGATGCATGCTGGATCTCCTACCCTTTATGTCTCATGTTGTAGAGTTTGGTAAAATGTTGGGCCTAACTATTAATTGGAACAAATAAATCATACTATGCCTCCTCATTTTTCATTCTCCAATACGCAATTACAGGTGGCCCATAGTTTTAAACATCTAGGCATTAATTTATCATCTGGTCCCAGAAATTATGTTTGGGAAAATGTTGACCCACTCTTGCTTAGATTTGTAGGCATTATCAATATCTGGTGCAAGTTACCTATGACAGATATGGGGAGGACTAATCGACTTAAAATTACACTAATCCCACAACTGATGTATGTCCTACACAACTCCCCAGTGTTGATCCCCCAGAGGATCTTTTTTTAATTTTCAGGGCTTTGATTTGTAAGAGACTTCTGGCTAAAATTAAATTGGAGACTCTTTAAGGAGGGAAAGACTCTGGGAAAGACAGGACGTTCTGTCCAAAATCCCTGATTATACTGTACTTTATTTCTCCTCAAATACAACATTTAAAGAGGTGGGGGCCAGTACCTCTGCACAGAATCTGGTGGCGACTATTGGAGGGCAAACAATCTCCATTCAGGGGCATAGCTAAAGGCTCATGGGCCTTGGTGCAAGAGTTCAGCCTGGACCCTCCTTACCTCAGTGCCTAGTGGCCAGGGACAGGGAATGATGCCTGAGGCAAAAATTGAAACGGCAACCCCCCCCCCCCAATGCCAAATTCTTCCCTCCAACCAGAGGTGTAACTTGACCTGCATGCACTTTCTATAATACCAGTGTCTTATGTGGCACAAGGGTCTTTGGGCCCCCTAAGGCTCCTGGGCCCGGTAGTAATTGCCACCTCTGTACCCCCTAAAGCTACTCCCCTTCCCCCATTACCTTGTTGGAGATAGCTGGTTTGAATGTCCACACTTCCTGGCTCCCTACATTTGATTTAATATGCAAGGTGTGGCACAAATTCAAGGGCTTACTGCATGTGGAGGGTTTTACACAAGTGACTCTGTTGTGGCGTAATCCTAGCTTGCCATAATCATTGTACACAAAATGTACACCTTAATTCTTTTATGAAGAAAAAAGATAAGTTTTGTCCAGCTTGTATTTGTGGCAATCCAAAGGCTTTTATTCAATAATCAGTAAAATCCAGGTACAGAAAGCAGAGTCTACATGTTTCGGGCACAATGCAATTTCAGCCCTTACTCATGACAATTTCAAATACACTGTGAGTTGTTCTTATAGAGGAGAGGGGAAGAGCTCCTCCAGCTGAAGTAATCAGGCTGAGAGTCGACCCCTCCCAACTACAAGTGTGCACATAGGTAAAAACATACCAAAATTTCATTTCATATAGTTCATTAAAATAATACATTCAAAAAACTAGAGGAAAAAAGCGCGGGGAGGAGAAAGGAAGGAGAAATAAATGGAGGATAAATTTATGGTTAATATTGTAGAATAAGGTCCAGTCTTTTATTTAGACCATGAGGCTGGCGGCTTTCCAAACGGAAAATCCAATAAGATTCTCTGTTCAAAAGTTTCCGTTTTCTGTCACCACCTCTTATTGGTTTTTTAACTTTTTCAATACCTTGTACTGACATATGAGAGACATCACCACCATGTACCATGGCAAAGTGAAGACTTGCCGCAGATATATTGCGGTTCGCATGGTGCGGTATGTCTGATATATGTTTTCTGATGCGTGTTTTTATTGCATTTGTTGTGCATCCTACATATTGCAACCTACATTTTGTGCATGTTATACAATAAATCGCATGTGTGGTGTTGCAGTTAAGGAAAGAATGTATTTTAAAAACCTGGCCATTGACAGTAGATTCAAAACTTTGACAGATTTTCATATATTTGCAGCAAGTACAAATGGAGTGACCACACTTGTAATTCCCTTTTGTAGACAACCAGGTGCTCTGGGTTGTACGGGACTTATCATTTTTGAAAAGGGATGGACTCACTGAGCTAGCTATAGTAGGTGCTTTTTTAGCTGCACATTTAATGCCCTTTTGTGCCATTGCTGCCCATTTTTTGTCACACGCTAGAACTGGAAAGTGCTTTTTCACAATGTTACAAATTTGGAAATATTCCTTACTGTATTGTGTAACAAAAATATTTTTTCTATCATGATTAGATGTCTCTCTAGTGTTTTGGCCCTTTGTTTTTACGTTTGTGGCTAACAATAGATTTCTATTTATGTTTAATACGTCCCTGTTGCATTTTTCCATCATTTTTTGCAATATGCTCTATGTGTCAATCTTTTTATAATATTTTGCGCCTCCGCCCTATAGGTTGACTCATCACTGCAATTTCTTTTGGCCCTGATTAATTCTCCTTTGGGTATGTTCCTGATAGTATGTGTGGGATGGCATGACTGTGCATGCAGTAGTGTGTTGCCTGCTGTTAGTTTCCTATATGTGCTAGTGTATATGGAGGCTGTGGCGGAGTCCCCCCTGAGTCTGAGATCCAGAAATTCGATGTTGTTGGTACTGTGTTGGACGGTAAATTGGATACCGTTTACACATGCATTCAGATAGTCAGTGAAAGGCGGTATGGCCGCCACATCGCCCGACCAAATAAAGATCAGGTCGTCGATGTAACGGCCATACCACCTTATGTGACCCGAAAAAGGGTTGGTGTCGATGAGGAGAAAGCTTCTCTCCCACCATGCCATAAAAATATTAGCAATGGAGGGAGAGAACTTGGCCCCCATCGACACCCCCGATGTCTGCAGGAAAAACTTTCCATCAAACATAAAATAATTTCGTCTCAGGAGGAAGTCCACCACAGCCATAACATACTCTGATAGCACCGCAGAAAAATTTCCAAAATTTTCCAAAAACCACACTAAAGAGGTATTCACCAAGTCATGGGGAATACTGGGGTAAAGAGCAACTACATCCGCCGTTACCCATGAATATTTTTGAGACCATTCAAGGTCCTGCATTGCCTGTAGGACCGATTTGGTGTCCCTCAAGAAACCAGGAATATTAGGGATCAAGGGCTGCAGTAGTGAGTCAACCCACTGGCAGAGGCGTTCTGAATACGACCCTATACCCGAGACAATTGGTCTCAAAGGAGGGGGGAAAATTAATTTGTGCACTTTAGGTAGAGCATGTAAAATTGGGATGACTGGAAATGCAACAAAAATATAATCATGTTCTTTTTGGCTAAGGACACCTAAATTGAATCCATGTAACAGCAAGGCTTTTAGTTCTTGCTGAAAAGAGGGGAGCGGGTCACTTGATAAAATGCCATAGATCCTATCATTGTGTAACATCTGGTTAATAAGGGATCTATAGAGTTCACAATTGAGAATGACCACTGCTCCCCCCTTGTCAGCTTGCTTCACAACAATATCATCTCTATTTTGGAGATTGCGCAATGCTAATGATTCTTTTTTGGATAAGTTGTTAGTATTTAAATCCTTATGTTGTGAAACTACAGAATTGTTCAATGAGACTAGATCCCTCTCAACCAGTTCCTGAAATCTACCCAGTGCATGGGATCTAGATTGCACTGGATAGAAATCACGGTTGGAAGGGTTAAAGTCTGATGAACAATGCGCAGCATCAGAAGGGAGACAAGTGTTTTCCAATTCTATCAGATCATATACATGTAACATTTCATTAAAAGACATACTGGTTGGATTCAGTATATGGTCTGACATAGAGGTAGCATTGATCGTGTCTGGATCTGGAATCAAATTGGAGGTGAACACGCTGGCCGCAGCATCTCCTGGACTACACACCTGTGAGTCTATTGATTGGAAGTGCTGCTGCAGAGTTAAACTGCGGGCCAGTCTGTTCACGTCCAATATGGTTCTGTACAAATCGAAGTGACAGGACGGCGCAAAAGTCAAACCTTTACCCAGAACTTTAAGTTCATGTTCTGATAATATACAAGCCGACAGATTAATTATCTGTAGTTCATTTTCCCCCGTCTGGATCTTGCAGGATAACGGCGGCTTGCGGTGTCTCCGACCTCCTCTGCGTTTTTTGACATCTGTCTGTGTGAATTAGTCCCTTGTGCAGAGCGATTGCTGGATATCTCCATCTGGGTCAGGTTGGTATCACATTCCGATTCAGGAGAATCAGCCTCTGTGGAGCTAAATGAGACTTTGCGGCGTTGTTTTTTTTTTGGAGCGTAGGCCTCTCAGTATAGATCTTGGTGTATGTGTCCGCATATGATCTTGGTGTATGTGTCTCTGGTGGGAGAGAAGCTTTCTCCTCATCGACACCAACCCTTTTTCGGGTCACATAAGGTGGTATGGCCGTTACATCGACGACCTGATCTTTATTTGGTCGGGCGATGTGGCGGCCATACCGCCTTTCACTGACTATCTGAATGCATGTGTAAACGGTATCCAATTTACCGTCCAACACAGTACCAACAACATCGAGTTTCTGGATCTCAGACTCAGGGGGGACTCCGCCACAGCCTCCATATGCACTAGCACATATAGGAAACTAACAGCAGGCAACACACTATTGCATGCACAGTCATGCCATCCCACACATACTATCAGGAACATACCCAAAGGAGAATTAATCAGGGCCAAAAGAAATTGCAGTGATGAGTCAACCTATAGGGCGGAGGCGCAAAATATTATAAAAAGATTGACACATAGAGCATATTCGCAAAAAATGATGGAAAAATGCAACAGGGACGTATTAAACATAAATAGAAATCTATTGTTAGCCACAAACGTAAAAACAAAGGGCCAAAACACTAGAGAGACATCTAATCATGATAGAAAAAATATTTTTGTTACACAATACAGTAAGGAATATTTCCAAATTTGTAACATTGTGAAAAAGCACTTTCCAGTTCTAGCGTGTGACAAAAAATGGGCAGCAATGGCACAAAAGGGCATTAAATGTGCAGCTAAAAAAGCACCTACTATAGCTAGCTCAGTGAGTCCATCCCTTTTCAAAAATGATAAGTCCCGTACAACCCAGAGCACCTGGTTGTCTACAAAAGGGAATTACAAGTGTGGTCACTCCATTTGTACTTGCTGCAAATATATGAAAATCTGTCAAAGTTTTGAATCTACTGTCAATGGCCAGGTTTTTAAAATACATTCTTTCCTTAACTGCAACACCACACATGCGGTTTATTGTATAACATGCACAAAATGTAGGTTGCAATATGTAGGATGCACAACAAATGCAATAAAAACACGCATCAGAAAACATATATCAGACATACCGCACCATGCGAACCGCAATATATCTGCGGCAAGTCTTCACTTTGCCATGGTACATGGTGGTGATGTCTCTCATATGTCAGTACAAGGTATTGAAAAAGTTAAAAAACCAATAAGAGGTGGTGACAGAAAACGGAAACTTTTGAACAGAGAATCTTATTGGATTTTCCGTTTGGAAAGCCGCCAGCCTCATGGTCTAAATAAAAGACTGGACCTTATTCTACAATATTAACCATAAATTTATCCTCCATTTATTTCTCCTTCCTTTCTCCTCCCCGCGCTTTTTTCCTCTAGTTTTTTGAATGTATTATTTTAATGAACTATATGAAATGAAATTTTGGTATGTTTTTACCTATGTGCACACCTATGTGTAGTTGGGAGGGGTCGACTCTCAGCCTGATTACTTCAGGTGGAGGAGCCCTTCCCCTCTCCTCTATAAGAACAACTCACAGTGTATTTGAAATTGTCATGAGTAAGGGCTGAAATTGCATTGTGCCCGAAACATGTAGACTCTGCTTTCTGTACCTGGATTTTACTGATTATTGAATAAAAGCCTTTGGATTGCCACAAATACAAGCTGGACAAAACTTATCTTTTTTCTTCATATCTACATATTTCTCCTGTTTTCGGGTGAAGGAGTTGGTCCGTGCTATACCGGTGGAATCCTTGGCAGGTGAGAGCTGCTCAAACCCTTGACTTTCACAATATTTAATTCTTTTATGTATGGTAGGAACTGTTGTAGTTCTATTGTTAGTAATGTCATGTAAAACTGTTCAATAAAAATTATCTGATTAAAAGAAAAGTGCTTTTAGATTTTCTTATTTCAGCTTCTAGAGCATTAAAGGGGCTGTTCACACCTTTAATATTGATGGCTGTCCTCAGGATAGGCCATTAATATCTGAACAGTGGGGGTCTTCAGGAGTAGCTCTGGTGCCGGAAGTAGTTGCTGGAACTACACATCCTTTGTATAGTGGACAGAGCTGGTTACTGCAAAGCTGCTTCCACTAAAGTGAAGTGGATGGAGCTCTGTAGTTCTCTCTGTAGCTCTGGAGTCTTCATTCTATTGCTTTATTTGACAGCATCATATAATGATCAATGAACTGTACAGAAAGTAGATCTATATACAGTAATTAATGTTTTATACCTAGAAAATAGAAGTTTTCAGCACTCAGATAAAATCCATCGTACTTTATTTAGCCTTGAAACATATAGAAAGATTTAAAATCAATTTCACTTACGCGTTTTTGGTGGACAACCACCGTTAGTCATTACAGGTGACTTTAGAGTGGCTGAACGAACTTCTACCGTTTGAAGAGGAAGTGGCACTCCATGAGATCACTTCTCCCTCTTAATTAGGGCTCATGCACACAACCGTATGTATGTAAAATGAATTCAAGATCACACCCAAAAATTAAGCACAAACAATATTGAGACCTCAGACCAGACACCTCAATTTTTTTTATCTCTTTTCACTGACCTGGCCATCTTCTGCTTCATACAAGGTTCCTGATGCCATCCAATTAATGAGCACTTCACTTCTCACCCAGACTCATAAAATCATTAAAGGGAGTCTGTCATCAAAGTTTCACCTTTTTAACCCTTCCCATAGCTTTCTAGCAGCCTTACAGTTAATAAAAACGTTACCTTTATGAGCAATCCTGGACTTATTAAACCGGCAAAAAACAACTTAGTAGCATATGCAAATGAGGGCTCACAAGTGCCCGGGGCGGCGTTACCCTCGTAGGTGTCCAGCTAGCTCAGCCTTATCGTCGCTTCCCCCTGCCCATTCTTTCCCTCTGCCCGCCCATCCTTTCCCTCTGCGCGTTAATTACTGTGATGCCGTACAAGGAATGGGCATCGCAGTGCGCATGCGCCGGCCGACGGACTGAGTGCGCAGGCGCGGGATCTCAGTGAAACAAGAAGTAAGTAGATGGGTGGTCAGCGGGAAAGAATGGGCGGGGGGAAGCGACGATAAGGCTGAGCTAGCTGGGCACCTACGAGGGTAACGCCGCCCCTGGGCACTTGCGAGCCCTCATTTGCATATGCTACTAAGTTGTTTTTTGCCGGTTTTATAAGTCCAGGATTGATGCTAAAGGTAACGTTTTTATTAACTGTAAGGTTGCTAGAAAGCTATGGGAAGGGTTAAAAAGGTGAAACTTTGATGACAGACTCCAACTTTAATTGGAAAGTTTGTTTTCCTGCTGGGTAAGGGCCCATTCACATGACCGTATTTATGGGTCCACATCCATTCATTTCAACTGGGCCGCATAATATGCAGACAGCACTCCATGTCCTGTCGGCATTTGTACTTTCATTCTGCGGCCCTGTAAAAAAGATAGAACATGTTTTATTCTTGCCTGCAATTGCATAGAATAGGCGTTTCCATCAAAATGGCAAAATGCGAAACGCACACGGGTCGGTATCTGTGTTTTGCGGATCAGCAATTTGCGTACTGCAAAACTCAGGGGGGAAGACTTCTGCATGGGACACTATTTTACAATGGTAAGCAATGTAATGCAGCATTAAATTCTATTTAATTTCCATTAGGCCTCATGTACATGGTCGTAGTTTCAGTTTGTATTTAATCCACATTTTTTACGGATCGGATGTGTTCCAATTGATCTCAATGGGGCCGCAAAAGATGCAGACTTCACACTCATGTGCTATCTGCATCTGTCTGTGGCCCTGAAAAAAGTATAACATGTCCTATTCTTGAAAATATAAATAATGCCACAATCTGTGTGCCAAAATGGAGCAGGTTAGATCAGGGGACTAGTCCAAAACAGTTCCAATCACACTAGAAGTCAAGGAAATTAGATATCCAACTGCAATCACATTTAAGCAGAGTAGGGGCATGAGAAACCCGACCAGGTTGTGGTTTACTTGAAAATAGGTCTCCGTAACAGTCCAAAGAGCACGTATTTGAGGAGACCCAGGGTCGGGTTTGATGAACAGCGCCTATTTTATTACATTTATATGCTTGTAACTACCTATCTTTGCTAGTATGGATAATAAATTATCCTGCTTTTAACCCATCCATACCGTTTGCTATATCTCTGTCCTCTATTCATGCCTAACAGTTGAAAATCATATTGCTTGTGGAGTGTGCTTGGATCACCTTCATCCCCGTGTTTGGGACAAGCTTGAGGCTTGTGTATTCTGAGCCTTGATGGAAGGAAGCATACATGTTCTTTGAACTATTAGGGCTCATGCATACAAATGTGTGCCAGCCGTGCCTGTATTGTGGCCTGTATTTAGTCACTTGAATGGGCCCGCAATCTGGAAGATACGGTGAGGAGGCACAGAGCAGAAGGCCACAGAAGCACTACGGAGATCTGTGGCATTTCGGTCCCTGCCTCCGCTCCGCAAAACATAGAACACAATAGGATGCGGACCCATTCAAGTTGAAGGGTCTGCACGTTCATGTGCACGAACCCTTACGGAGACATATTTTCCACTAATCCACAACCTGATCAGGTAGTGGTGAGTTAATTGGTTTACGGAAGTTAAAGGAATTCTCCAGGAATTAAGAAAATGAAAATATTTAAATATTGCAATATATTATAAATATATTCCCAAATACCTTACATTGGTTATAATGGCTAGTTTTGTCTAAGGAGCAATCATCATGAGAAAGAAAATGGCCGCCATCCTATTAGTACACACAAAACCCGTCCTAATGACACAGCAGGACAAGTTACTGCACAACACTGAGGTAAAGAGCTGCCTCATCCTCCTCTCCTACTTGTCAGGGATTATGATCTTGAATACAGTTTAATATGATATTTAGCTGAATGTTTGTGGGAATAGAGTTCATGAGGAGAAATGAATAGAGAGGACGGACAGGACAGACTGTGGGGCTGTGGTAATGGAGACTGCATACAAGTGCTGCTGCTCATCAGCCACATGTGCTCATGAACTCCATTCCTACAGAGATTCAGCTAACGATCCTATCAGATGAATATAGGATCATAATCCCTGACAAGTAGAGCAGAGGATGAAGCAGCTCTTTATCTCAGTGTTGTGAGGTAACTTGTCCTACTTTCTGATTAGGATAGGTTTTGTGTGTACTAAAAGGACGCCGGCCATTTTGTTTCTCCTAATGATTGCTCCCCAAACAAAACGAGCCATTATAACTAATGTAAGGTATTTGGGAATATATTTATAATGAAGCAATATTTAGGTATTTTCATTTTCTTAATTCCCGGAGAACCCCTTTAAATAAATAAGGGTTTCTTGCACTTGACTAGAAACCACGACTTGCAAAACATTTACGGCCATGTGCATGAGCCATAAAAAGGAGCTCCCTCAGCCTTTTGCGAGGTGGTGTCCTAAGCAGCTGCCTATTTTGCCACTCACTCATACTTATTTGGATGTTTTTGTTGAAAAATGTATACTACCTGGTTGGCCGGTTTGGGTTATTAGGCCGCTTTCGCATAATCACTGCTTGATTAATGATTTCCATCAGTAATTGTGTGCCAAAACCAGAGATAACGCTACACAGACATACAGTATGGAAAGATTGGCACCTATTTTGTGTTTTTGACCAACGTCTGGTTTTGGCTCAGGATCACTGATGGAAATCACTGATCAAACACGGACCAAACACTGACTATGTGACTATGCCTTAGTTCACGGAATTATTCTTAATAGCATTTAAAAAATTGCTATTTGCTTTTAATCATATATTAAATTGTGGGGTGTGATTTGAGGTTTTCCTGATTTTACTTTTGCATATACTTAGATTAAGGCTACTTTCACATGAAACACAGCCATTTTTTTTTTTTTTAAAGCCAGTGAAATAGCAGCCGTCAAAACACAGAACATGTTCTATTTTTTACCGTTTTCATGGCCAGATGGACCCTATTGAAATCAATGGAACCATTTTTCACAGCCGTTATACAGGAGTGCATACATCTAACGTGAATGGGCACACTAGTGCAAAATGGCCTTTTAAGGGGTTCAAAAAATATTACTCACCTCGTCCACTTACACATACAGAGACAGTTGCTCGTCTCTTGATGCTGAAGGACCTGCGCACAAGTGTGCTGATGTCACCATGTGATCATGCTGGGAGCACCAAGAGAAAAGCGTGACTGCCTCTGTGTGGAAGAGGTGAGTAATTTTTTTCCCCAGTTAAAATAAAACATTATTACTACAGTATCACTACGAGGGACATTGGAGGCCACTATGAGGGATATTATTACTGCTGGGGGGGGGCACTATGGGGGACATTATTACCGCTGGGGAACACTATGGAGGCCATTATTACAGCTGTGGGACACTATAATGGACATTTTGGGCCACTTTGGGGGACATTATTACTGCTGGGGGCCACTATGGGGGACATTATAAGCTACTATGGGGGCCACTGCTGGGGGACACTATGCAGGACATTATGTATACTTCAGGGGTTGGGATTTTATTTTAAAAAGCCAATGAACTTCATCCGTTTTATAATGGCTTTTTTAACAGCCATGAAAAATAGGAGCAAAATGGACATTAAAAATGGGCAGATGGACAGAACATGGATGAAAACATGGCCATGAATAACTGACAGTGCGTCCATTTTTCATGGCCATTTTTTTCACTGTCTAGTGAATGTAGTATGCTCTGTCAGTTTCATATCATCCAACTTTTATTTTCAGCCATGACTGACACTCACAGTATACATACATGAAGCACAAGTGCTGTTCTAAGGTTACTTCCATCATTTTTAGGTTTTACTGTTCATTTTGAAAAATATGCCTTTGAAGAGTCTTTGTATACTATGAATATAAAACAACTATATGATCTTGTTTTATGGCACCTTTATTACTGAGAACTTTTCCAGTTAGCAAAGCACATCTTGCTTTATTACCATATTCATGAGTTTGAATAATGTGAGGAAATCATTTAAGGTTAATTGTCCTATGTCTGGGCTTTAAAACTTAGCCCAAAGCATCATAAAACTGTACACTGCAACAATGAATCGTTTATTCTATACAGCCTTAAACAGCGCTATTGCTTAAAAACTCTCTGGACTATAAAATAAGCAGCCGAGTTTTCATTTGTAAAAATAGGCCTATGAAGGTGATTTGTGGTGAGTAAAGCATGCTGTGGTCAATGAAGTCAGTCTTTAATAATAATAATAAAAAAAATACAGAAAGAGTATTGCAATCCACGTGATGGCAGATTTGAAAATCTAAACCAATGTGAAAGATGGATTAAAAATTGCACATGTGAATAAAAAATGTTTCCTTAAAATAAATGCTATTAGTTCTAATGTACATAACTTCTGTGCTTATTTAGTTCTTATAATTAGAGTTGAGCGGACACCTGGATGTTCGGGTTCGACGGGTTCGACCGAACTTCACAAAAAAGTTTGAGTTCGGGACCCGAACTTGACCCAAACTTTACCCCGAACCCCATTGAAGTCAATTGGGACCTGAACTTTTGAGCACTAAAATGGCTGTAAAAATGTCATGGAAAGGGCTAGATGGCTGCAAATGGCATCAAAATGTGGTTAAGAGCATGGCAAGTGCTCTATAAACAAATGTGAATAGGGAAATGACTTTAAATAACATAAAATACACAAAAATAAAAAAGAATAATCTTGATCTAGGAGGACGAGGTCCATATGGAGTAGGAGGTTGAGGAGGCGGTGGATGTGGCAGTGTAGGTGGAAGCGGCGGTGGAGGAGGTAGCATACACTGCTGTTTGGTTTTAGATTTATTTTTATATTTTTAAATTAGGGTATACCCCAAAACATTGGGTAATATAACCTGTGATAACCCCCTCCATATAACCTGTGATAACCCTCTTCAGACAATACACTGGCTGCAGGGCAGGCCAGCACCAACAAGGCGTAAAGGGCAAGCTCAGGCCATGTGCCCAATTTGGAGATCCAGAAGTTGCAGGGGGCAGACCCATCAGTCAGTTCGTGTAGGCGTGTGCAAACATACTGCCCCACCATGTCGCACGTCCCCGTGATGTTCACGATCCAATTGGATATCTGCTCTATCAACTTTCGATGTTCTTTTCTGCGCCTACCATGTTGATCACGATTGGCCGAGCGAATCAGGGTTCCACGCCGGAGAGGGAGCGTGAGAAAGAGACACCACATCCAAGGGAGATCAATGGATGAAATTTTATTGTGATCGAGCGGAAATGTGGGACAAATTATTAAAGCAGAAGAATTGAAGGAAAGGAGGGGGCGGGCGGCACTTACCCACTCTCGACTCAGGGAGGTAGTGACGATAAATAACAATACAGGACTCTTAAGATGCCCTGTTATTGGAATGATTGATAAAAAATTATAGGGAATGTTACTAGGGTATTTGGGATTTGGAAACGTTAGCTAGGAGAGGCCCTGCTGCCGCTTTGTTGACGCTAGATAACTTCTGCCTGATCGCACATCCCCGTGACGTCCATGATCCATTTGGATATCTTCTCTATCAACTTTCGATGTTCTATTCTGAGCCTACCATGTTGATCACAGTTATCGGCGAATCAAGGTTCCATGCCGGAGAGGGTGCGTGAGAAAGGGATACCACATCCAAGGGAGGTCAATGGCTGCAATGTGATCGAGCTGAAATGTGGGACAAGTTATTAAAGCAGAAGGATCGAATGAAAGGGCCAATTAAAGATTAATTTAGCAAATTTAATTCCCTGTTACCTATGCAGAGCAGGGCTTTTTCATTGCCAGAAATGGGTTAATGTCACCCACCAATGGAACAGATGATTTTTTAAAATTTCAGTCCCTGTCACCTATGCAGAGCAGGGGTTTATTCACGGCAAAAATTTTAAAATGTCACCCAAGAATAAAACAGAAAAATTTGTGAAATTTATTAATGTGCCTACTAGGTAGAGCAGGGGTATATCCCAGCCAAAAATTGGTGAATTTCACCCAAATATGTAACAGACAAATTAATGATTTTTTTTTAACCTGTCTACTAGGTACAGCAGTGGTATATAGCAGCCAAAAATTGGTGAATTTCACCGGAAAATGTAACAGACAAATTAGTGAAATGACATAAAATAAAATACGTACAAATTTAAAAAAATAAACTTGATTTATGAGTTGGAGATCCATATGGAGTAGGAAGTTGAGGAGGCGGTGGACGTAGCGGTGTAGGTGGAAGCGGCGGTGGAGGAGGACGAGGTAGCCAACACGCGTTTTTTGTTTTAATTTTTTAATATATATATTTTTATTAGGGTACACTCCAAAAGAGTGTGAAAAATCCAAAATACAACAATAAGCAATTGCGCTGTAGAAAAACAATGGCTGGTTAAGGCTGGTATACATGTCTATTCTGCACAAGGTACGGACAAGTCCTGTGGGATCCATGCCTGGTTCATTTTAATGAACATGAGCTTGTCCACTTTGGCTGTGGACAGGCGGCTGCGCTTGTCTGTGATAACGCCTCTGCCGTGCTAAACACACGTTCAGACAATGCCCTGGCTGCAGGGCAGGCCAGCACCTCCAAGGCGTAAAGGGCAAGCTCAGGCCATGTGCCCGATTTGGAGACCCAGAAGTTGAAGGGGACAGACCCGTCATTCAGTATGTATAGGCGTGTGCACACATACTGCTCCACCATGTTGGTGAAATGCTGCCTCCTGCTAAGACGTTCCATATCAGCTGGTGGTGCTGGTTGTTGTGGCGTGCTGACAAAGCTTTTCCACATTTCGGCCATGCTAACCCTGCCTTCTGAGGTGCTGGTGTTTCCCCAGCTGCGTTGGCGACCTCTTCCTCCTCCTCTGCCTTAGCCTTGTGCTTCCACTGTGCCCCCGCTGTCAGGTGGGAATGCCACCAGCAGCGTGTCTACCAGCGTGCGCTTGTACTCGCGCATCTTACGATCACGCTCCAGTGACGGAATTAAGGATGGTACGTTGTCCTTGTAACTGGGATCCAGCAGCGTGGCCACCCAGTAATCAGCACAAGTTAGAATTTAGGCAACTCGGCGGTCGTTGCGGAGACACTGCAGCATGTAATCGCTCATGTGTGCCAGGCTGCCCAGAGGCAACAAAAAGCTGTCCTCTGTGGGGGGTGTATCGTCTGTGTCCTCTGTATCCCCCCAGCCACGCACCACTGATGGCCATGAACTGGTTTAGGTGCCACCCTGCTGTGAACACGCTTCCTCCTCCTCCATCTCCTCCTCCTAATCCTCCACCTCGTCATCCTCCAGAACTGTGCCCTGGCTGGACAATTGTGTACCTGGCGTTTGTGGGTGCAGAACCCTATCTTCGGAGCCACTTGTGAATGACTGGCCGGAAACCATAAGAAATGATCCCTCTTCCTCCTCCTCCTACTGTGCCACATCCTCTTCCATCATCGCCAGAAGCATTTTTTCAAGGAGGCATAGAAGTGGGATAGTAACGCTGAGAACAGTGTTATCGGCACTGCCCATGTTGGTGGAGTACTCTAAACAGCACAACAAGGAACACAAGTCTTGCATGGAGGCCCAGTCATGGGTGGTGAAGTGGTGCTGTTCCGCAGAGTGACTCACCCGTGCGTGCTGCAGCTGAAACTCCACTATCTGGCCAGCATGTGCAAGGTGGAGTTCCACCTTGTGGGCACGTCGCATATGATGCGGTGAGCTAGAAGGCTGAAGTTACGCAGCAGTTCTGACAGGCGAGCAGCAGCAGGGTGAGAATGCCAAAAGTGCGCACAGACAGCCCGCACTTTATGCAGCAGCTCTGACATATGGGGGTAATTTTTAAGGAACCTCTGCACCACCAAATTCAGCACATGCGCCAGGCAAGGGATGTGCGTCAAACCGGCTAGTCCCAGAGCTGCTACGAGATTTCGCCCATTATCTCACACCACCAGGCCGGGCTTGAGGCTCATTGGCACCAACCACTCATCGGTCTGTTGTTCAAGGCCCGTCCACAGCTCCTTCTTTTAAAACTGCTTGCTGTCGTTTACCCCTGGCTGTGCTGAAGTTGGTGGTGAAGGTGTTACGCTGACCGGATGAGGAGGCGGTAGAGGATGAGGAAGCGGAGTAGGAGTAGGAAGCAACAGGAGGCAAACTGAAGCTCCCTGCAATCCTCGGTGGTGGAAGGACATGCGCCAAACTGCTATCCACCTCAGGCCCAGCCACCACTGCATTTACCCAGTGTGCTGTTGTGGAGATATAACGTCCCTGACCGTGCTTACTGGTCCATGTATCCATAGTTAGGTGGACCTTACCACAGATGGTGTTGCACAGGGAAGGGATGGCATGCCTAGAAAAGTAGTGGTGGCTGGGCACAACGTACCGTGGGACAGCCACCACCATAACGTTCTCCACCAGACGGAATGACAGCATTTCAAAGGACAGTAATTTTGAAATGCTGGCATTCAGGGCCAGGATTGCGGGTGGGTAGGGGGGTACTTCCTCTTCCGCTCCAGTGTTTGGGAAATGGAGAGTTGAACGCTTCTGTGGGACATTGTGGAGATGCTTGGTGACCCAGGTGGTGGTGTTGCTGGCAGATCCTCTGTTTGCGGGGTGGCAGGTGGCACTGTCACTCCAGAGGTGGATGAAGAGGCCGAGACTGCAGCAGAAGAGGAATCAGGAGGAGCCAGAGACCTTTCTTGGTTTTTGAGGTGTCTACTCCACTGCAGCTCGTGCTTTGCACTTAGATGCCTGGTCATGTAGGTTGTGCTCAGGTTGAGAACGTTTATGCCTCCATTCAGGTTCCGATTGCACAGCGTGCAAACCACTCGTGTATTATCGTCAGCACATTGTTTGAAGAACTGCCACGCCAGGGAACTCCTTGGAGCTTGCTTTGGTGTGCTCGGTCCCTTGCTGCGGTAGGGAGTAGCAGGCATACTGTCTAGGAACTGGCCGCTCCACTTTTGCACCCTGCTCCCTCTTCTGCTATGCTGGTTGCTCTGTGCGACCATCGCCTCATCCTCCGAACTACATAGGTCACTCGCATGACCTTGATTCCATGTGGTGTTGAGGACCTCATTGTCCTCCACATCATCTTCCACCCAGTCTTCACCCCTGCCCTTCTTGTCGGTCTGCACACTTTCGAAAGCCACAGCAGTTGGCACCTGTGTTTCGTCATCATCTGAGATGTGCTGCGATGGTCCTCCCGTGTACTCATCTTGAAACATAAGTGGTTGGGAATCGGTGCACTCAATCTCTTCCACTTCTGGTGCACGGCTAGGTGGATGGCCCTGGGAAACCCTGCTAGCAGAGTCATCAAAAAGCATAAGAGACTGCTGCATGACTTGGGGCTCAGACTGCTTGGCTGATTTGCAAGGGGGGTGAGGTGAAAGACTGATGGACATCGGCTGCAGGTGCCAACTCTAAACTTTCAGCAGGAGACTGGGTGGGAGACAATGTAAAGAAACTGAAGGCACTGTCAGCAACCCAATCTACTATCGCCCGTACTTGTTCTGGTCTCACCAGTCGTAGAGCCGCATTAGGTCCGACCAAATACCGCTGCAGGTTCTGTCGCCTACTCGCACCTGAGGAAGGTGTTTCACTTGTGCGTGTAGCTGGCACAGATCGACCACGTCCTCTCCCTGCAACAGGAGCCCCACAGCAGCACCACGACCGGGGCCACTTCCCTTATTTGACGCTCTTCTCATATTTCTCAAATTTAGGATCTTGCCCAAAATGGGTGCTTTTTTAATAACAGAATAGATCAACAGTATCTAACGCATGTATCTCACAATGACAGATGCAGCAAAGGCTGCAAAATTAATTTTTGGTGCCCTAAATGGGTGTTTTTTAAATAGCAGAATAGAACAACAGTATCTAAAGGGTGTATCTCACACGTACAGATGCAGACAAGGCCACAAATTAAGATTTTTACCCTAAATATATATATTTTTTTATAGCAGAATAGAAAAACAGTATCTAAAGCGTGTATCTCACATGTACAGATGCAGACAAGGCCGCAAATTAAGATTTTTGCCCTAAATGGGTGTTTTTTTAATACCAAAATAGCACAGCTGTATCTAAAGCGTGTATCTCACACGTACAGATGCAGACAAGGCCGCATATTACGTTTTCTGCCCTAAATGGGTGTTTTTTTAATAGCAGAATAGAACAACAGTATCTAAAGGGTGTATCTCACACGTACAGATGCAGACAAGGCCGCAAATTAAGTTTTTTGCCCTAAATAGTTTTTTTTTTTTAATAGTAGAATAGAACAACAGTATCTAAAGGGTGTATCTCACACGTACAGATGCAGACAAGTCCACAAATTAAGATTTTTGCCCAAAATGGGTGTTTTTTTTAATACCAGAATAGCACAGCAGTATCTAAAGCGTGTATCTCACACGTACAGATGCAGATAAAGCCGCAAATTAAGATTTTTGCCCAAAATTTGTGTTTTTTTAATACCAGAATAGCACAGCAGTATCTAAAGCGTGTATCTCACAATAATAGATGCAGCAAAGACTGCAAAATTAACATTTTTGCCCAAAATGGGTGTTTTTTTAATAGCAGAATAGAACAACAGTATCTAAAGGGTGTATCTCGCACGTACAGATGCAGACACGGCCGCAAATTAAGTATTTTGCCCAAAATGGGTGTTTTTTTTTTATAACAGAATAGCACAGCAGTATCTAAAGTGTGTATCTCACACGTACAGATGCAGACAAGGCCACAAATTAAGTATTTTGCCCAAAATTGGTGTTTTTTTAAAACCCAGAAAATTATAGCTGTATTTATAGCTTAAATTGCACACTGACTAATGCGGCAGAGGCCCCAGATGGAGAGTATTGCCCAAAATTGGTGTTTTTTAAAACCCAGAAAATTATTGAAGTATTTCAAGATATTGTTTTTAACAATCACAGATGCAGCAAAGGCTTCAATATCAAGTACTTTGCCCCAAAATGGGTGTTTTTAATAACAGAATTTGACAGCAGTATATAGCGCTTGAATTTCACACTGACAGATGCAGAAAGGGCTGTAAAATTTAGTATTTTGCCCAAAAAGGGTGTTTTTTTAAAACACAGAAAATTGCTGCTGTATTTCCAGTTTAAATTGCACACTGACAAAAGCTGCAAAGGCACCAGATGTAGGATATTGCCAAAAATTGGTGTTTTTTTAAACCCTGATTATTATTGCAGTATTTCAAGCTTGGATTTGAATGTCACAAAAGCACAGATGCAGTGCTGGTGCACTGAGCTTGCATAAAATGGCCGCCGCCGCCCACCTAACTAACAGACGGATAATTTTTCTCTGTCACTGGGCTCAGGGAAGGGTAAAAAGATTGTGCGCTGCACCCACAAAACTAAATCTAGGTAGATCGCTGAGTTAACAAGCACTTCTGATTAAAGATTCTTTCCTATTCTCTCCCTCACAGCAGCATCCTCTCCCTACACTAGTAACAGCAGAGTTACGTGCAGCACTACATTACTCCAGCTTATAGAGAGCCTGGGTCACATGCTGCACTGGCCAATCACAGCCATGCCATTAGTAGGCATGGCTGTGATGGCTTCTTAGGGCACAGAGTTAAACACTTGTTGATTGGCCGAACACCGAACCCGAACTTTTACTGAAACGTTCGGGTCCGGGGTCCGAAAATCCTAAAGTTCGGTACGAACCCGAACTTTACATTTCGGGTTCGCTCAACCCTACTTATAATATATTCATAGTGATACTGATTTCCTACATTATCTATCTATCGCTACTTTCACACTAGAGTTTTTGCTAGATCCGGCAGGGTTCAGCAAAAACGCTTCCGTTACTGATAATACAACCGCCTGCATCCGTTATGAACCGATCCGGTTGTATTATCTTTAACATAACCAAGATGGATCCATAAACTCCATTGAAAGTCAATGAGGGACAGATCCGTTTTCTATTGTGTAAGAGAAAACGGATCCGTCTCCATTGACTTGCATTGTAGGTCATGACGGAAACATTTTGCTCCAGTATGAGAACGGAACAGAATGAATTTTGGAGCATTCCGTTATGTTCAGTTACGTTTTTTCCCCATTGATAATGAATGGGGACAAAACAGATTCTCAATACCAGAAAATATTAACGCTAGTGTGAAAGTAGCCTATCTATCTATCTATCTATCTATCTATCTATCTATCCATCTATTGTCTATCTATCTATCTATCTATCTATCTATCTATCTATCTATCTTTTATCTATATGTTTATTAGTCTGTTTGTTCTTCATAGGCTCTCATGTGCCTTGATGGGTCTCAACCAAGCTTGGTACATATATTCTTTATGATCAAACTTAAAATCCTGAGGGTTGTAAGTCCAGCCAACAGCGTTCTGGAAGGTTGTAAAGTAATGTGTTTTTGATGCAGCGTGCATTAAGTTTGTATACACTAATGTAACTGTAACTGCTGAGACTGCAACTGCTTCTCATTGCCTCTCACCTCCCCTGCATTTCAACCTCATCTCACTGCATGTGCTGTCGAAAAAGACAAACAGTTTGACCATAATAACCAGTCTCAGCACAACTTTTATTTTGCGACTGTGCTTCTTACAATACTGTAGACCTATGTTTACCAACTTGTGGCTCTCCAGCTGTTGCAAAACTGCAACTTCCATCATGCCCTGATGGCTGTAGTAAAATGAAAGCTATGTTGTGATTGGTTGATATGGCCCAGACTAAAAGATATGCTGTGATTGCTGCTGTGTTTGCTATGTGTTGTCTTTTAGTTTGTCTTTTAGACAGACAACAAATACAGGGAGATGAGAGGCAGACTGATATGCAGGGGAGTTGTAAGATCCAAAAGACTCAACATAAAGGGGCATTCCCAAAACATGTTCAAAGATGATTCCTCCATGAATGGGCACCTGGGGCAGTAGCAGGCAAGTTTACAGGCATGACTAAAATGTTAGGGCGGCCATACACATTCAATAGCTGTTGGTCGAATGATCAGCTATCTCTCCGGACCCCCTGTCAGCTCAACTTAATGTATATACGTATTTAATTAGGGAAGAGGAGAAAGCCACTGCCAGAGACTTCTTGTGGTGACTTATCTCCTGGGAGAACAAAATGATCAGGTAAATTTTTTTATTTTTTTTAGCTCTGTATATTTAAAAGAAGAGAAAGGAGCTGATATCTGTGGTGCTAGGGCTGTTAGTACACCCAGTAATATACTCAACTGGCTAACTGTAGATAAGGTCCAAGATAAGTTACATAAGGTAAATGTGAACAAGGTTCCGGGTCCAGATGGATTACACCCAAGAGTTCTTAAAGAGCTCAGTTCAGTCATTGCTGTGCCCCTGTTTATAATTTTTAAAGATTCTCTAGGTACTGGTACAGTGCCAAGTGATTGGCGCAAGGCAAATATGGTGCCCATATTCAAAAAAGGATCTAGGTCCTTCACAGGTAATTATAGACCAGTTAGTTTAACTACTGATGCGGGAAAAATGTTTGAAGGACTCTTAAGGGACTATATACAGGAGTATATGGCTAATAATAATATTATGTGATAACCAACATGCGTTTACCAAGGACAGAAGTTGTCAGACTAAACTGATTTGTTTTTATGAGGAGGTGAGTACTAACCTGGACAGAGTGGCGGCTGTGGATGTAGTGTTTCTGGATTTTGCAAAGACTTTTGATACTGCCTCTCATAGACGTTTAATAGGTGAAGTAAGGTCTATAGGCTTGGAAAGTATAGTTTGTAATTGGATTGAAACCTGTTTGAAGGACCGTGTCCAGAGAGTTGTGGTCAATGATTCCTATTCAGAATGGTCCTGGTTTATAAGTGGCGTACCCCAAGGTTCAGTGCTGGGTCCTCTATTATGTTATTTATTTATTAATGATATCGAGGACAGGATTAATAGCACCATTTCTATTTTTGCAGATGACACCAAGCTATGTAGTACCGTTCAGTCTATGGAAGATGTCCTTAAACTATAAAGCTAACTTGAACACTCTGGGTGATTGGGCATCAACTTGGCAAATGAGGTTCAATGTGGATAAATGTAAAGTTATGCATTTTGGTAGTAATAATCTCTGTTCATCATATGTCCTAGGTGATGTAACACTTGGAGAGTCATTTATAGAGAAGGATTTTGGTGTCCTTGTAGATGGTAGATTAAATAACAACATACAATGTCAATCAGCTGCTTCTAAGGCTACCAGGATATTGTCATGCATTAAACGAGGCATGGACTCGCGGGGCAGGGATATAATACTACCACTTTACAAAGCGTTGGTGCGGCCTCATCTGGAATATGCAGTTCAGTTCTGGGCACCAGTCCATAGAAAGGACGAACTGTAGCTGGAAAAAGTACAGAGGAGAGCGACTAAACTGATAAGGGGCATGGAGGGTTTTAGTTCTGATGAAAGATTAAAATAATTGAATTTATTTTGTCTTGAGAAGCGACGTCTAACGGGGGACATGATTAAGAAGTACAAATATATGAATGGGCCATACAAAAAATATGTTGAAAAACTGTTCCATGTAAAATGCCCTCAAAAGACAAGGGGACACTGCCCCCGACTGGAGAAGAAAAAGTTCAGTCTCCAGAAGCATCAAAGCTTCTTTACTGTAAGAACTGTGAATCTGTGGAATAGACTTCCTCAAGACGTGGTCACAGCAGGAAGAGTGAACAGTTTTAAAAAGGGTTTAGATGAATTCTTAAAAGCAAACAACATTAATGCTTATGAAAACGTGTAGAAATCTTATGTCTCACTTCATTCTGGGATTCGCGTCCCCACCTATCCCACCTATCCCTTGGTTGTACTTGATGGACTTATGTCTTTTTTCAACCGTATCAACTATGGGGCAGATTTGAAAGCGTCAAACATCATCTACTGGGGCAGAGTTGAAAGCCTCCTGTACACATTAACCTCCTAACAGTCATGTTAAAATTGGAAAAACCCTCTAAAAAATTTCACTTTTTTATTGTAGATTTTTAATGTGTGTCTGCAGTAAATCTTGTTGGCACACAACTCAGGGACACTATTGCATTTTTAACCCCTTAGTGACTACATTTATTTAGCAGTCATAACTTTTTAATTTTCTCTTCAAATGTTTTATTTATTAAGTGGGATTAGTTGTAGTTTTTTTAGGAACCATTTTGGGTTATATAGTGTATTAAATAACTTTTATTATTTTATTTTTACAGTTTACATTATTTTGTGTATTTTTTTTGCGGTGTTCACTGTGTGTTAAAAATAACATAATTTTATTATGTGGGTCAGTACATTGATCATAATACCATATTTCTATATATTTTTTTTACAGTTATTTTCTCTTCTCCTGCAGCCTGTCAGCTCTGCAGCTGCTTCCTCATTCTCCTCCAGACTGAAGATGAGGGGGAAGCTTCTTTAACTGCTCATATCTCTGATTTATACCAGCTAGAGATATGGGCTTTGGTATTGTTTGAAAGCTGCCAAGCTTTCAGACAATACCATAATGACAGCACAGAGGAGATATCACTGACATAAATCGGGATGCTGTGAATGCAGATGAAAGTGAAAGTAAAAGCAGATTTTACCCACGATTATTCCCGACTCGATTTCTAACAGTAATTTCTCCTCTGTTAATTGAGCTAATGCTCATTTTGGTCTTGTATGAAAGCCTGGAATGTCATCCTTCAAACAAGACCAGTTGCATGTTTCTACCATTAAGGAGATAGCAGCATCTAAAGCAGCCCTCCCCCCTCCATTTTATGCCCGAGTCTAGCTGGGGCAGAACAGTTAGCTACTTTTCCAAGTGCCCGAGCTGGACTCTGGGAAAACAGTTAGGTGGTTAAACTTTTGTCCAAACCTGCAGAAAATGTTGGGTTTGAACATCGAATATTATCAAACCACAAATAATTGAATATGTGCGAAAATATACACAGAATCACTGAATACTTAAATACACACATATAATGTAACATTATCATTTATTAGTACAGAATCATACAATACATGACATATATCCTAAAATAGCAGTAATAACGAAAGTGCTATGGCCAGATCAAGAACACTCTCCAGGCGGTAGGTGTATTTGTGTCAAAGTCAACAATCAAGAGAAGACTTCACCAGAGTGAATACAGAGGGTTCACCACAAGATGTAAACCATTGGTGAGCCTCAAAAACGTGAAGGCTAGATTAGAGTTTGCCAAACAACATCTAAAAAAACCTTCACAGTTCTGGAACAACATTCTATGGACAGATGAGACCAAAATCAACTTGTACCAGAGTGATGGGAAGAGAAGAGTATGGTGAAGGAAAGGAACTGCTCATGATCCTAAGCATACCACCTCATCAGTGAAGCATGGTGTTGGTAGTATCATGGTGTGGGCATGTATGGCTGCCAATGGAACTGGTTCTCTTGTATTTATTGATGATGTGACTGCTGACAAAAGCAGCAGGATGAATTCTGAAGTGTTTTGGGCAATATTATCTGCTCATATTCAGCCAAATGCTTCAGAACTCATTGGACGGCGCTTTACAGTGCAGATGGACAATGACCCAAAGCATACTGCAAAAGCAACCAAAGAGTTTTTTAAGGGAAAGAAGTGGAATGTTATGCAATGGCCAAGTCAATCACCTGACCTGAATCCGATTGAGCATGCATTTCACTTGCTGAAGACAAAACTGAAGGGAAAATGCCCCAAGAACAAGCAGGAACTGAAGACAGTTGCAGTAGAGGCCTGGCACAGCATCACCAGGGATGAAACCCAGCTTCTGGTGATGTCTATGCATTCCAGACTTCAGGCTGTAATTGACTGCAAAGGATTTGCAACCAAGTATTAAAAAGTGAAAGTTTAATTTATGATGATTATTCTGTCCCATTACTTTTGGTCCCCTAACAAGTGGGAGGCACATATGCAAACTGTTGTAATTCCTACACCGTTCACCTGATTTGGATGTAAATACCCTCAAATTAAAGCTGACAGTCTGCAGTTAAAGCACATCTTGTTCGTTTCATTTCAAATCCATTGTGGTGGTGTATAGAGCCCAATGTCCCAATATTTATGAACCTGACTGTATATATATAAAAAAAACAGCATTATGTGTGTTAATAATAGTATTGTGTAGGGCATTAGTTGAGGATGCAATTAGATAGACATAGCTAGTTAGGGCTAGCATTATGGAACCTTCTTCAGTATAACTTATGTTAATAGAGAGCGTTTTTGTGCTTAAAAAAATAATTTTAAAAATTACCCAAAATTTTTATCATATTTATTATATAGTTCTGGTTTAAGTTGATATAAAACGGATGTGTGTCTATATTCGGCAGAACAGGCATATGCCATGAGAGTGTTAGCGAGACTGACAAACAATTTTTAATGCTGTCGTCATCTTCTAGTAATAGTGATGATAAACCGCAACAAAGGAGCAGCAGACAAAAATCTCAGCTTGCCACTAGTACCACTCACCCTTTCTGAATGCCCTCAGATTCATACATACTGCACTTTGAGATCATACTGCACTTTCTGCATTTCTCTGACAATACATATTGACCCCAGCCATGTCCCTAGGCCACCAATAAATCACTTAAAACGAAATATCTGTACAGATCAACACCTCTGATAAAACCATTGCCATGGATGAGTTGCTATTCCTTTTTAAAAGCTGACTGCATTTCAGACAATATTTGCCCACCCAAAGTCATAATATGTATAAATTGTACAAAAGCAAAAATTCAGGGTATGAGAGAAAAGACTCCCAAATTGTCGCCTCAGAATGCAGCCCTTTACTAGACACGGCAGGCAAATGTGTTTGGAATTTTATGCACCCTGTGTTAGATAAGGGGTAACATTTATGTATAATTTCTGTACCCCTCTTCGAGTGCCTGGCCACCAAAAGAAACAATAACCTGTGTCACTGTACACTGCAATAAAAAACAACTGCCACAGGACTTGGTCAACCAGACATTAAAGGCTGGGGAAAGCAGAGGAATTTGTAATGAGGGCTTGCTTCTTATCAAATTTCGTAACAAAAAATATGTCCTTGTAATGTCAACTATTCATACAGACAGCTGCAGCCAAATTTCTAGGAGGAGCACCACTTACTATGAGCCTATTTGCGTACAGGCTCACAATAAATAAATGAATGAGGTGGACCTTGTGGTCCAAATGCTATAGCACTATTTGCAAATCCAGCATTTGGTATAAGAAATTTGCATTGCACCTCGTTGAAGTAACCCTATATAATTATTTGTTATTTTTTGAAAATCTGGGAACCACAAGTCTTTCCTTCCTATTAAATAAACATAATAAAACAATTCATTCCTGGGCCCAAGCCCAGGGGAATGATGTGGCTTCATCAATCTATACCCACAGAATTATCTCATGTCAACATTTTCCATCTAAAGTGACCCCTACAAACAAAAAAGTGTGACCCCAAAAGAGATGCAGAAATCGGTTCTTTAAGTATGGTGTTGGATAAGGAGTTGAGTGGCCACATAGCCGGTGACTGCTTCTTTTCTACACACCAGCCACCAGCCACCAGCCGCCAGTGTCTGAGATTGAAAATACTCAGATAATGGAAATGTAACCTCTCAGATGCCATGCCCATGGTCATTTGTGACCACGGCATCTGAGGTGTCTTCTTTTCCCATTGATGGAACGATCCCTCCTCCAAGATAAGACTGTGGGAGCCGTTCAGTTGCTATGGCAGCCAGGAGACTTGTGAGGGCTCCCAGGCCTGCCATAGTTAGGCTCCCATTGATCCTTGCCTCTGGCAGGGTTCAATAGTGACACAGCAATTTTCCCATAGACTACAATGATAAAACATTACAGTCTATGTTATAAGTCATCTGATGATGACAATATGCCCAATATGCCTGAATATGCCCGAACTAGGAAAATATTTATCTCATATGATGAACGCCTTAATGGAAAAAACTATCAAAATGGGCAAATGGCAATTTTTTGGTTGCGCCACTTTCCAAAATCAATTTATCAAAAAGTCATACATATCCCCCAAAAAATAAAAACTACAGTCTGTCACACAGCTCCATAGACACAAAATTATGGGTGTCAGAAGATGTCAATGCAAATGAAAAAACAGGGTACATTTTTTTACATTTTTTTAAAAGTACCAATACAAAAAGTATATAAATTTGGTATCTCGGTAAATGTTTTTGCATTTGAAAACTTGTTAATGTATTTAAAGATGAGCAGTATTATGTATACATTATGTATACATATAGAATAATCCATTACCCAAAAAAGACAGACAAGACAATTCTTAAAAAGAGTCATACATAAAGTCTAAAGATGAACAGATGGCCTACAACTGACAGTTCAGTGCTATACAAATGCTAAGTAACCCATAAAATAATGCACAATTTGTCACACAAATATGGAATGGCAGACAGTGACCCTGTTGAGTTTAAGCACTTTCACAAAAATCCAAGGTTGTAATTGGATAACAAAAGGTTGCACACTAATTGCAAGGCCATGATGATATGCATCCATCATTATATATGTCTACCCTGCAGGACACTAGTGCAATAGTGTGGGATTTGAGCTTTAGGTTCTTAATAAGCTTTAAGATAAGAATATTAAAGTTTTAATTACTTATAACTGTTACATTCATCCCCAAATAGATAGTTCACTGTTTTACTGGGTAATGCTCATGCATTATGTTAATACTCAAATACGTAATATGTACTATAATTATCCTATTATATAACAGAAGTATAAACAGGTTGTGTCTAGTGTTTTTTTCCATTCTGATCATTTTTATTCCTAATGGATGTGTTGTTGTCTAAAATTAAAATGTTGCATGTTGGACCATATGTACTTCTTTATCTCTGCCCAAGTTGGGTATCTTTGTTAGAAGGTATTTTATTCTATTAGGCTACATTCACATAACAGCAAAAAAAAATAAAAAATATGATGTTAAAAACTGAAAAATGGTTAACATTTAATGGCTTTTTTTATTTTATTTTTACTGGTAAACAACCATTAAAACTCATTTTGTCATTCCTTAAAAATGGACAAAATAGGATGTCCCATTTTGGTGACTGTTATCCATTGGCCATCAAAATAACGACCATGTGAAAAATAGACATTTTTTCTTAAAACGGCCTTCACACAGCCGTTTTTCACTGTAATGTGAAAGTTAAATTTATCCCAGAGAATTTAAGCTGGTCATATACATCAGATAAGCATCTGAGAAATCTGCTAATTTTAGAGGGATCAACTGACCATCTAATGAGTATGGGGGTGTCAACATGTCCAATTCTTTTGTTCTCCTAAAAGTTCACTGAGATGAGATCAGTATGGAGGAGGATGAGTTGGGAGTACAGCTGAGTGAATTGATTCTAATGAATTGATTAGTCTCATTAGCCAGACTTCTTCACCTGTGAGGAGCTATCCCACAGGGTGAAGAAACACCCATCTCATGTATGATTGACAGGGCTGGACACCCCGGCCTGCCCTGTCAATCTCCTGCCTGCAAACGCTGCTGAAGCTCCAATTTGGATTGAGAGCATGTGAGCAGCAACTGCTCCCAAAGCTGGTATTGATATTAAGTGTGGGAGTTCTGTACAGTGAGTAACATAACTTTTTGGCTACTTTCACACTGGCGTTTTGAATTCCATTTGTGAGATCTGTTTCAGGGATCTCACAAACGGTTCAAAACGGATCAGTTCAGCCCCAATGCATTCTGAATGGATAAGGATCCGTTCAGAATGCATCAGTTTGGCTCCGTTCCGCCTCCATTCCGCTCTGGATGCAGACACCAAAACGCTGCTTTGTCCGCCTGGCGATGCGGAGCCAAACGGACTCTGTCCTGACTTACAATGTAAGGTCAATGGGGCAGATCCGTTTTCACTGACACAATATGGTGCAATTGAAAACGGATCCGTCCCCCATTGACTTTCAATGTAAGTCAGGACGGATCCGTTTTGACTTTGTTCTTCATAATGCAAACGGATCCGTTCTGAACGGATACAATCGTTTGCATTATAGGTGCGGATCTGTCTGTGCAGATACCAGACGGATCCGCACCTAACGCAGGTGTGAAAGTAGCCTTACTCTTCCCAACTAGTTAGTAAAACAAAAGGAAGAAGTACTGTAAGCAGTATCTACTAAGAAAAATGGCTGCCTGTTTTGGAACACCACCAGACCAGGGTAGATTGCAGGGAGTGGACTCACCACCTTGGCTGTTACTGAAGGTCCCTTTTGATGGGACGATACAGCAGACGATTGTTGGATGGAGGCATTCCTACTGACAAGCGCCTGCTCATCAGTGGAGGACACCGTTACATTTACCTGCAGTATGGGGAGTAGCTATGCTAATACCATTGCTTGTCCCTAGTGATGATCGAGCATGCTTCAGTGATGATCGAGCAGCACCAGTTCGGCTCGAGCATCTCGATGCTCGGCACATGGCGGTATTTGGCCGAATACTGCATGTGCTCGAGCGCAATGCTCGAGTCTCCGCCTTGCACGTTTCTTGGCTGCTACGCAGCCAATAAACGTACAGGTAAGTGCTGCCCTCACTCTAATTCCGTAGCCATGTTGGCTGCTGGCATTACAGTGATTGGCTGGCCGGAACGTGTCATCGGGTGCTATATAGAACCCGATGACGCATGTTCGGCTCAATCTTAGTCAGGGAGAGCTGTGCTGAGGAAGGGACAGACAATATAGGGAGTGATTTAAGAATATCTTTACCACCAAAACTTTTCAGAGACCCAAAAGTCCTTCTAAGGACTATTGTGTGCGGCAGCAATATCTATTTTTAGCGCATCCTGCGCTAAATAGCATACAATAGTTAGGCCACTGCAGACAGTGACATTAGCTGCGCACATATCCAGTGGAAAAGTGTGCTCATCCAAAAATATCTGTGACATCCAGTGTACTTTTTCTGTAGATGGGGTCCGCTGCGGACAGTGACATTAGCTGCACTACATCTCCAGTGTAAAGTGTGCGCATCCAAAAAATATCTGTAACATACAGTGTACTCTTTCCATAGACGGTGTCCGCTGCGGACAGTGACATTAGCTGCACCACATCTCCAGTGTAAAGTGTGCGCATCCAAAAAATATCTGTGACATCCAGTGTACTTTTTCAATAGACGGTGTCCGCTTCTGACAGTGACATTACCAGGGCCACATCTGCAGTGTAACGTGTGCGGTGAAAAAATGTATCTGTGACATCCAGTGTACTTTTTACGTAGACACTTTGGACAGTGACATTTACAGGTTGGTACTCTCCTGTATAACATTTCCCTCATCCCAAATACCTGTGACATTACCTGTAATTTTTTATTAGCCGCTGGTGACAGCATTGACATTATGAGTGGGATATCTCCCCTGTGACGTTTCCACATCCCAAATACCTTTTTTTTTAAATTTTGGCATACACTTCCAAATCTACACTACTTTATGTGTGACATACTTTCAAGCATATATAAACATTTAATATGAAGAAGGCGAGCAGTTAAGGGACAGGGAAGTGGCCTTGATGCTGATGGTGCACGCAGAAGCCGTGGCCCTGGCACGTTGAAATTACTGTGCCTGCTGCCAGAGCACAAGAAAAACAATCATCCACGATAACCTAGCTTCTGTCCCAGTTTGCAGGGCGGCACAGGACACCACTCTTGAAGTCAGACCAGGGGGTCGGTTGGATTGCAGCAGATAATGCTTCCAGTCAGTTTAAGCACCACCCTGTCTTCCACCTAGTCCCAGTCTTGATTACTCCTTCCTCCCACCATGGAGAATCTGGCCAAACAAGTAATCCCACACTCGGATATTCCGAGGACCTATTTTCATCACCATTCCTTGATTTGGCCCTCTTGCCAAGCACGTTTGAAGAGGGACAAATATTGTGCCCTGATTCCCAAACTCTTGAGCATCCACAGTCACAAGAAGATGACGGTAGGGACTAGCAATTACTGTTTAATGAGGTGGATGATGATGAGACACAGTTGCCAATAAGTCCACGGCAATTAGTGTCTCAAGAGGTTGATGAAGAGGATGAGACACAGTTTTCAATCACTGATGTAGTGGTCAGGTCAACAAGTCATGAGGATGAGCAGAGTGAGGAAGTAGAAGAGGAGGTGGTGGACGAGGAAGTCACTGAACCCAATCTGGGAAGATGGAAAATCATGCGAGGACAGCAATACAGAGGGGGAGGGATCTGCAGCACCGTAACAGGCTGGAAGAGGCAGTGGGGTGGCAAAAGGGAGAAGGCGTGCCACACCAAACAGGCCCGCAACTGTTCCATGGAGCACCCCCTTGTGAAAATCTCCCTTGCCAAGGGGTAGGTGTTCCGCAGTATGGTGCTTTTTTGAGGAAAGTGCAGACGACAAAAGAATAGTAGGTTGCAACCTGTGCCGTACCAAAATGAGCAACCTCATCACCACCAGCATTGATCTGCCACAATGGCATCCAAGCACTGTAATAAGTGAGCCGAACTTCTGGTCCACAATCTGTGTCTGCGGGTCACACCACTGCCTCCTCTTTCCCTATGTTACGTGCTGGCCAATCCCCTGTCGAAGGCGCAAGGCCCGGATGCCTCCCGACCTGCACCTGGACCTTCGCAAGCGCCATCAGCAACCACATCCACTTCCGTGTCCCAGCTCAGCGTCCAAATGTCCTTGCCCCAGGCCTTTGAACGCAAGTGCAAATACCCAGCCACCGACTTACAGGCCATAGCACTAAATGCGTCTTACACCAACGCCTTACACCAGCATGTGTCCCAGAACATCACCCGTGCCCTGACCAACGCAGTTACTGGGAAGGTCCACTTAACCATGGCTGGTGGCCAGGGATGCTACATTTCCCTGTCGGCGCACTGGGTGAATGTTGTGGAGGCCGGGAGTGAGTCGTACCCTGGGATGGCACAGGTGCTACCCACGCCCAGGATTGCGGGCCCTACGTCCATCAGGGTCTCCGCCAGCAGCCATGTTACTGGCTCCAACCCCCACTTCTCCTCCTCTGCCGCCTCCTCCTCCACTTCCACCTCCAGCAGCAGTTAGCCATCAGTCGCTAGCTGAAGCAGGTGTAGCACTGCTGTGGGTAAGAGCGTCAACAGGCTGTGCTGAAGTTGATCTGTTTAGGCGACAAACAGCACACCGCCGCAGAGCTGTGGCAGGGTATAAGGGACCAGACCGAGCTGTGGCTCTCGCCACTCAACCTTTCAACCAGGCATGTTGTGTCTGACAATGGCCGTAACTTGGTGGTGGCTTTGGAGCTCGGCAAGCTGACACACATCCCATGCCTAGCCAACATCTTACACTTAGTGGTTCAGCGGTTTCTCAAAACCTACCCCAATTTGCCTAAGCTACTGGTAAACGTGCGCCGCGTGTGTGCACATTTCCGCAAGTCATCAACAGCTTCAGCCGGTCTGTCAATGCTGTAGCAGCACTTGAAATTGACAGCTAACCAGCTGTTGTGCGAAGTGAGCACGCGCTGGAATTTGACGTTTTCACATGTTGGCCAGGTTTTGTAGCAGCAGAGGGCAGTAGTGGAATACCAGCTGCAACATGGTCATCGCCTTTCCAGTCAGCTTCTGCTATTCACAAGCAAGGAGTGGGCATGGATGTCTGAACCTCTGTGAGGTTTAGGAAACACAGCTTTCCAAATTACTGGCCAACACAGTTGGTGAGCGGCAATAACGCTATTATCAGTGTCCACCATCCACTTCTGTGTCTACTCAAAAGCTCGCTGCTCACAATTAAGGATGACGCTTTGCATGTGGAAGAGGTGGAAATGGGGCAAGACATTACACAGGGTGATAGCCAGACCACCCTCAGTTCGTCTTCTCAGTGCGAATTGGACAATGAAGAGTAGGAGGACGAGCAGGAGATGGTTGCCTCCGCTACAGAGGGTAGTACCCATGGAAGTTTAACTCCATCTGTTCAGCGTGGGTGAGCAGAAGAGGAGGAAGAGGATGAGGATATTGAAGAGTGATGACGACAGCGAAGTCTTGCCTGTTGGTACTCTGGCATACATGCTGACTTCATGCTATGGCTGCCTTTTCCGCGACCCGCGCATTATACGCATATTTAGACAACACGGATTACTGGTTGTTCACATCTCTCGACCCCCGCTACAAGAGAACTTCTAATATCTCATTCCTCTGGTGGAGAGGACGAGCAAAAAGGTGCAATACCAGAAGGTCCTTGTTGAATAATTGCTCCAAAATTGCTCCACTGGCGGCAAAGTCCATAGTTCCTTGGGCATCCAAGGAGGGGAGACAAGGGGAACACACAGCAGTTCCAACAGAGGCAGGGCAACACCAAAGCCTGGGACAGTTTCATGACACCCCACCAGCACCCTAACCCTGATGTGGGGTCTACTGTCACAAGGAGGGAAAAATTTTGGAAGATGGTGAAGGACTACATAGCAGACCGTGTCAGCGTCCTCAATGATCCCTCAGTGCCTTACAACTACTGGTTGTCCAAGATGGACACGTGGCACGAACTGGCGCTCTACGCTTTGGAGGTGCTGGCCTGCACTGCCGCCAGCGTTTTGTCTGAGCGGGTATTTAGTGCTGCTGGTGGCATTATAACAGATGGGCGTATCCGCCTGTCAACTGAAAATGCTGACAAGTTGACTAAAAATGAACAAGGCCTGGATTGCCCCTGACTTCTCGACTCCACCAGAGGAAATCGGCTAAGCATAAAGGCTCTTTAAATGTGTTGTTTATAATGTACTGAATACACTGTATTCCCATGCACCCGTTCCACCACAAAAAAGGGTATATGGTTGAATCTACCTTTTCTCATCCTCCTCCTCCTCCTCTTCCATCATATCAACATGCTTATTTGTCGCATATAATGCCCTCGCATATAATATTTTACAGTGTCATCTCACCGGCAGGCCCTCGCATATAATTTTTTTGAGGGTCAGGTCAGGTTTTGTGCGTATTATTGTCAGTCTGTAAAAGTAGCATACTACTCGGACAACATCGTTCCCAGCAGCGACCTGGGAGTCCAAGTTGCATCCAGACATCCTCACCATGCAGAACCATTTTGGTGGTGTTTCCATCAATTTCTGACCTTTTCCTATGAACCAGGCACCCTCCCCTTTTCAGAGCAGGGTGTGCCTGGTTTAATGCACATTACGGCTCACCCATTGACTTCCATTATGCTCGGGTGCTTGGTAGAGCACCCGAGCATCCCAGTTTGTTCGGCCAGAGCACCCGAGCACTTTGGTGCTCGATCAACACTACTTGTCCCCATACAAACTTATTGTTTGCAGGCAGCAGAGCATGTTTACACAGCATGATCTGCTGCTGGCAAAATATTATTTTTGTGTCCGCAGAAATGATCTACTACCCGGGTAATCTGTGGCACTTTTACACGGCCAAATAATCATTAACAAGCATTCCTATGAATGCTTGTTAGCAATTCTCTGGCAGATTCTCAGCCAGCTTAAAGGGCCATTGAGACATCGACTGCTGAATGTTCCCCTTTACCAATGTTGACTTTACCACTGATCAGTCAGGACAAGCTATTGAAGTTACAATGGTCACAATGTATTGTATATTGAAGGAGGAGGAGAAGATGCTTACTTCAATTTTTACCAGGCCACTAGCACACTATTTGATGTGGAGGTGTGGAATTTGGTAGTGCTTTTATTAGAGGAAGCCTTAATGCTATAACCATTGCATTGTTGGTAAGTCCCACAAAAGTCTATGAAGTGTACTGTATGGTCACTCTTCAAGATTATAAAAGATGTATTACACTGTGTTGAAAAAGAACTTGAGAAATAGTTCTTGAATGTACTGATTCATATTCTTTGTAAGAAGAGCTTTAGTAGTCATTTTTCAAGGCTACAATGATCCCATGCATGTAATCTACTGAAGTGTTCCACATTACCTAACAGTCATTATAGATAATATATAAATGACTCTACTTTTTCCTCCCTAAATGTACCCCCTTAAAGTGTTAAGTCAGGTAGAAAATGAGTCTGTTCTGCGGTTAACTATCTGAATGACAGTTTACTCCTGCCTAATCTTTCAACTTATAATTGTTCACTGGATCAACAGATTGTGTACGGAGCATGACTGTCGGGTTCAGAAATGTGTCTTCTCTTGTTTGGCTTCTAAAGAACCATTTATCATTTCTCTGTGAATCTATCATGAGCTTTAATTCTGGATTATACACCGTTACAAAACAACTGGACAACCTGTTGCAATCAACTCCTGTTTTCCTTCTTTCTTGGATGATTTTGTAAACTTTTAGTAATACAATATTCTTATTCAGATAATTCTAAGTAGTTTAATACAATTATAATCGACACCACACAGCATAATAGCAAGATAGTGGAAATAATTAGGCAGCGTTTGACAGATACAGAATGCAAATAGGTAAATTCAGAAATGTAAAACAATTACCTAGCCCAGTAAAAACAGGGTCCCAAACGGAATGTTGGGAGGTGTAAAGTTTGTATGTTCTTCATAGTATCAGGAGGTTATTTTACATTACAAAAATGTATTACTGAACAGCAGAAGCATTCTGGCATTGGGAACAATGATTAAAACACCTCTAGTAGTGTTCAGAAAGCAGCTATTGAACCATTGGTTTAGAGGCCAATGACACTGTTTGCCTGATTGAGGAAGTGAATTTCCTCAACAACAAAAAAAAGGCTGACGTCAGCCTGGCTTTATCTGTTTCTTCTTCAATATACAATTTGTTTTTGTAATTTATTTATCATTTCGGTGAAAACAACTACAACTTGTCCTCAGGTTGTCACCACTAAAATGCATTTCACTTTCTGTAGAAACGGTTGCTTAGCATAACAGTAAATTATGGAGAGTGCGTCCTACTTATGGACCATACAGGAGCTCTGGAGTTTGTGCTCACTCTAGTATGCTTCCAGGTTGTGCTCTTAATGGATATATTGTAGGAGTTGGAGGAAGTTAATAGATGATATGCATAACCTATATAAGTATATTAAATGGCCCACAAAATAAAGAATGAATAGTTGTTCCACATAAAATTTCCTCAAAAGACAAGGGACAATACCTGGAGAAGAATTTTTTTTATCTCCTGAGGAAGTTTCTTCACCATAGGAACTGTGAATCTGTGGAATAGTCTACTTCATGACATGGTCACGGCAGAAACACGGCTTAAAGAGGACCTTTCACCGATTCTTACCCTATGAACTAACTATACAGATAGGTAGAGCGGCACCCGGGGATCTCACTGCACTTACTATTATCCCCGGGCGCCGCTCCGTTCTGCCGCTATGCCCTCCGGTATCTCCGCTCACTAAGTTATAGTAGGCGGAGATACCAGTCCCTAAGTTATGGTAGGCGGAGTCTGCCCTAGCGCTGGCCAATCGCAGCGCAGAGCTCACAGCCTGGGAGGTTATTTTCTCCCAGGCTGTGAGCTCTGCAGTGCGATTGGCCAGCGCTAGGGCAGACTCCGCCTACTATAACTTAGGGAACGGAGATACCGGAGGGCATAGCAGGAGAACGGAGCGGCGCCCGGGGATAATAGTAAGTGCAGTGAGGTCCCCGGGTCCCGCTCTACCTATCTGTATAGTTAGTTCATAGGGTAAGAATCGGTGAAAGGTCCTCTTTAAATGCATTCTTAGAACATAATAATGTTAATGTGTATAATTCTGACTTCCTATTATTCCTGGTTATGTTGTATGTGCCTTGCTGGTAAGAAATATGGGATCCACTGTTGTAGAGTAGGGTAGGATTCTATGATCATCATTAGAGACGAGCAAATTGATTCTAAATCAATTGAATTTTTTTCATATTTCCCAAGAATTCAAATTCCAACTGATTTAGAATCTTTTGCAAAGTCTCTCAAAACTGTGACCACCATTTTTCCATTCAGAAGAAAGCATCTGCCATCAAAAAGGGATAAGTTGTGGACCATGTTTTATATACCAACTTTCAGGGCAATTGGACCAACTTCAGTTCGGCCCAAACTGATTCGGGTCCTAACTGAACTTTTTAAAAAATTTGGCGAACCAGACCTGAACTGAATCTTGGCTTGTTTGCTGATCTCTAATTCACACCTCAGTCAAATCTGCAGACTTATTCATAAGAATCAAACCTGAAATGAATTTTAAACAATTGCTCATCTCTAATCATCATTAAATCACTAAATCTTAGATTGACTAGACCCATCACTCATCGGCCAACTGCTGTCTCTCCTGGGCAGGCTACCTCATACACATGCATGCTCTGCTCAGCAGAGTGTGCATGTGTCCTGACTGGGTAGAGAGATGAAAGCCACCAGACATTTCTGTCTGCAGCTTATTTCCCTGGGAACAATAGGATTGGGCAGTTGATATCCAACTGCTGACCCTCACACAAGCGAGTTTTCCACATGGGTGCAATGCGTGACGTGAAAGCATAGCACCTGCACTGAATCCTGACCCATTCATTTCAATGGGTCTGTACAGGGAGTGCAGAATTATTAGGCAAATGAGTATTTTGACCACATCATCCTCTTTATGCATGTTGTCTTACTCCAAGCTGTATAGGCTCGAAAGCCTACTACCAATTAAGCATATTAGGTGATGTGCATCTCTGTAATGAGAAGGGGTGTGGTCTAATGACATCAACACCCTATATTAGGTGTGCATAATTATTAGGCAACTTCCTTTCCTTTGGCAAAATGGGTCAAAAGAAGGACTTGACAGGCTCAGAAAAGTCAAAAATAGTGAGATATCTTGCAGAGGGATGCAGCACTCTTAAAATTGCAAAGCTTCTGAAGCGTGATCATCGAACAATCAAGCGTTTCATTCAAAATAGTCAACAGGGTCGCAAGAAGCGTGTGGAAAAACCAAGGCGCAAAATAACTGCCCATGAACTGAGAAAAGTCAAGCGTGCAGCTGCCAAGATGCCACTTGCCACCAGTTTGGCCATATTTCAGAGCTGCAACATCACTGGAGTGCCCAAAAGCACAAGGTGTGCAATACTCAGAGACATGACCAAGGTAAGAAAGGCTGAAAGACGACCACCACTGAACAAGACACACAAGCTGAAACGTCAAGACTGGGCCAAGAAATATCTCAAGACTGATTTTTCTAAGGTTTTATGGACTGATGAAATGAGAGTGAGTCTTGATGGGCCAGATGGATGGGCCCGTGGCTGGATTGGTAAAGGGCAGAGAGCTCCAGTCCGACTCAGACGCCAGCAAGGTGGAGGTGGAGTACTGGTTTGGGCTGGTATCATCAAAGATGAGCTTGTGGGGCCTTTTCGGGTTGAGGATGGAGTCAAGCTCAACTCCCAGTCCTACTGCCAGTTTCTGGAAGACACCTTCTTCAAGCAGTGGTACAGGAAGAAGTCTGCATCCTTCAAGAAAAACATGATTTTCATGCAGGACAATGCTCCATCACACGCGTCCAAGTACTCCACAGCGTGGCTGGCAAGAAAGGGTATAAAAGAAGAAAATCTAATGACATGGCCTCCTTGTTCACCTGATCTTAACCCCATTGAGAACCTGTGGTCCATCATCAAATGTGAGATTTACAAGGAGGGAAAACAGTACACCTCTCTGAACAGTGTCTGGGAGGCTGTGGTTGCTGCTGCACGCAATGTTGATGGTGAACAGATCAAAACACTTACAGAATCCATGGATGGCAGGCTTTTGAGTGTCCTTGCAAAGAAAGGTGGCTATATTGGTCACTGATTTGTTTTTGTTTTGTTTTTGAATGTCAGAAATGTATATTTATGAATGTTGAAATGTTATATTGGTTTCACTGGTAAAAATAAATAATTGAAATGGGTATATATTTGTTTTTTGTTAAGTTGCCTAATAATTATGCACAGTAATAGTCACCTGCACACACAGATATCCCCCTAAAATAGCTAAAACTAAAAACAAACTAAAAATTACTTCCAAAAATATTCAGCTTTGATATTAATGAGTTTTTTGGGTTCATTGAGAACATGGTTGTTGTTCAATAATAAAATTAATCCTCAAAAATACAACTTGCCTAATAATTCTGCACTCCCTGTATACATGAGCATTTTCTTTCATGCATCACTTCTGCATTGCATGAAAAACGCAGCATGTTCTATATTCTGCGTTTTTCACGCAGCCCTGGCCCCATAGAAGTGAATGGGTCTTCAGTGAAAAAGCATTGCATCCGCAGGTGCGGATGCTATGCGTTTTTCACAGATGGTTTCTAAGAGATGTTGATTGTACACCTTCAGTTTTTTATCACACGCATGAAAAACACATCAAAACGCATAGCACCCACGCGAAAAAAAAAATGAACAACTGAATGCAATTGCAGACAAAACTGACTGAACTTGCTTTTAAAATGGTGTGAGTTTCACTGAACGCACCCTGAACGCATCCAGACCTAAACCGTATCTTTCGTGTGAAAGAGGCCTTAGGGCCCCTGACTAGAGATGAGCGAATTGAAGCTGACGAAATATAATTCATTTAGAATTTTAGGAAAAATTAGATTTGCAATGAATGAGAATTTCCTCGCGCTTCGTGGTAACGAATCGCAATTTTCCTAAAATGGCGGCTACACGTGTAATGACTGAGGACATGGGGCAAGGAACTCAGGGAAAGTGGGATCCCCCAGCTTGACATGCCTGCATGCAGCCAATCAGCAGCCAAACAGCCCTGTGATGTCACAGCCCTATAAATACGGCAGCCATTTTAGATTCTGCCATTTTCCAGTGTTCAGAGTGCAGAGACAGACGTGTAAAGGCGCTAGGGACAGCTATTGGGAAAAAAAAAGATTTATAAGTGCAGGAAAAGGACAGGGAGGAATCATTTCACAGCATCTTAGTGCAGGGAGAGAAGTCAAAAGGCGCTAGGGACATTGATAGGAAAGTGATTTACAAGTGCAGGGAACAATTATTTGGGGATGTCATTCAAGCTTTTTGTTATTGGGCTGCAAGCCATATGTTGAAAAGCCTTTAGAGGCTTATGTCTTAGTATCTTATTTAGTACTACAAGAAAAATATATACTCATTTCACTTTTGCAGTTATTTCTGTTGAAAGCGTATAGGGGCGTATTTCAGTAACAAAAAAATATTTATACGCACTGCACTGTTGCAGTTATTTCTGGTGAAAGCGTATAGGGGCGTATTTCAGTGCAACAAGAAATATATATACGTACTGCACTGTTGCAGTTATTTCTGGTGAAAGCGTATAGGGGCGTATTTCAGTCCAACAAGGAAAATATATACTCAATGCACTGTTGCAGTTATTTCTGGTGAAAGCGTATAGGGGCGTATTTCAGTGCAACAAGAAATATATATACGTACTGCACTGTTGCAGTTATTTCTGGTGAAAGCGTATAGGGGCGTATTTCAGTCCAACAAGGAAAATATATACTCACTGCACTGTTGCAGTTATTTCTGGTGAAAGCGTATAGGGGTGTATTTCATTAAAAAAGAAAAATATATACGCACTGCACTGTTGCAGTAATTTCTGGTGAAAGCGTATAGAGACGTATTACAGTAAAAAAAGAAAAATATATTATCAGTGCATTTCTGCAGTTAATTCTGGTGAAAGCGTATAGTGGCCTATTTCAGTCCAACAAGAAAAATATATGCTCAGTTCACTTCTGCAGTTATTTCTGTTGAAAGCGTATAGGGGCGTATTGCAGTAAAAAAAGAAAAATATATATGCATTTCACTGGTGCCCTTATTTGTGTCAAAAATGTTCAGTGACCTATTTTAGTACAGAAAGAAAAATATATACGCACTTCACTGGTGCATTTATTTCTGCTGAAAGCGTTTACTGGCCTATTTCAGTACAAAAAGAAAAATATATTCTCAGTTCACGTCAGCGGTTATATGTGCTGGGAGTCAGCAGGGTGGCAGCAGTGGGTGGTCGGGAGGCAAATGTACCCGGGGTAGGGCACCTGCTTCGCAGCAGCCTACCTGCCTGGGAAGTAGGGGTGCAGGAAGTAGCTGCTGTAGCAGTCAGTCAGTGCGGCGGTTATATGTGTTATTTTGTATTTCAGTACAAAAATAAAAATACATTCTCAGTTCGCAACGGCGGCGGTTATATGTGTTGAAAGCGTTTAGTGGCCTATTTCAGTACAAACAGAAAAATACATTCTCAGTTCACGGAGGCGGCGGTTATACTGTATGTGTTGAAAACGTTTAGTGGCCTATTTCAGTACAAACAGAAAAATACATTCTCTGTTCACGTTGGTGGTTATATGTGTTGAAAACATGGCTGGGATTCAGCAGGGTGCGGACAGTGGGAGGTCAGGAGCCAAACGTGCCCGGGGTAGAGCACCTGCTTCGCAGCAGCCTACCTACCCGGGAAGTAGCAGGGGTTCAAGGAAGTAGCGGCAGTAGCAGTCAGTGCAGCAGTTATATGTGGTAAAATCTTTATTGAAGTATTTTGGTCGAGAAACTAAATTTATTCAGCGGTCAGCTCTGCAGTTATATGAGGTTAAATCTCCATGATGTCTCCATCATAAATATGCAGCGTGTGCGCCCCGTGTGGCTTCTACACACTTTCAAAATCATCCTTCAGCTGAGAGAATAGATGCCGGATGAACGGGATGCTCCATGACCTTCCCAGGAGCTGCTGTCGGGAGCAGCAGTTTATTTCTGAGACGTCCATATAGTGCGGGGGGAATCTGAAGACCCTTTCCATCTCCGTGCTCCGTTATATGCGGTAAAATCTTTTTTGAAGTATTTTGGTGGAGAAAAAATTTGCATTCAGCGTTAAGCACTGCAATTATGTGGTAAAATCTTTTGTGACTTATTTTGGTGGAAAAACTAATTTCATGCAGCATTCATCGCTGCAGTTCAATGTGGTAAAACGTGTCATCTCTGTCTTACATCCACTCCTGTTTTTGGCATTAGCAATTCTGATGGATTATTGAGCAAATGCTGACCGAGTGAAGGAGTATGATCCACAGACAGGATCTGTTTTTTGTGGGTTATTATTCTGATGGATCAGAGGAAGGGCAAATTAATCAGTGTCTCTGTCCGGGGGGCTCTACTTGTATATGCGTTTAATAGAACAGGTTCTGATAACATCTATGTGGAATCAGCTGACGACGTGTAAAAGGATTGCGCTTCATCTTGGCGCTAACATTGACCTGTAAGTCTGAGTCCATACGTGAGTTATTTGGTCAGTTTTGCCCCCGTGACTGCCCTAATAAGTGAAGTGTGCAGTGATTCTAAGAGTGACGCTTGTCATCTGCATGTCATACAGACTCACAGTTTTATTTCACTACCAAAGCAGACTCCCTATGCGTGTGACTGCAAGAAACAGTGTTCTACACCACTATAAAGGCTCTCAGCAACCAGGAAACAGCAGTTTTTTAACGTAATTCGCCGCGAATATATTCGGATCAAACCAAATTTTTCACGTAAAATTAGTCGAACCGGCGAATCGAATTTCTGAAAAATCCGCTCATCTCTATCCCTGACATATGCTGTCAGGGAGAGTTGGGTGACCCCCATACACATAAGATGATTGACCAGTCCCACGGAAACACGCAAGTTTGATCGATGCACATCTAATGTGAATGGCATTCATTATGGGGTTGCCTGGGTTATTTAAAAAGTAGCTCAAAGCCACTAAATGTTATAAAATAAAAAGGTTACCCTCACCAGTAAATCCCCTACCATTTCTAGCACCAATGCTCTGATCCTCTGCTCCAGTCTGTATTTACAGAGTTGGAGAGTTGATATAGCTGTATACCCTACATGACTGCAGCAGCCAATCAGTGTTTTCAGTGGTTTTGTGCTGTATAACTTTAGGCTATTGATTGGCTGCAGTGGTAATGTGGGTTGTATAGCCACGTAATCACTGCCACCAAGTAAAAAGATCCCAGTGTGGAGGATTAGAGCGGCTGTGCTGGTAAGAGCGGTGGATTAACTGTTGAGTATAGATTCAGTTTTAGTTTATGAAATTTAGTGGCTTGGACCTTTTTTTTTTTTAACTCCTGAGTATAATCTCAAGATTCCTAGACTTCCTACATGCAGTATAACCCATTACCAGAGATGAGCGAATTGAAGTTGACGAAGTGGAATTCGATCCGAATTTTAGGAAAAATTTAATTCGCACCGAATCTGAATTTCTTCATGCTTCGTGGTAACGAATCGCATTTTTTCCTAAAATGGCTGCTGCACGTGTTAGGACATGGAGCAAGGAACTCTGGGAACGAGGGATCACCCACAATGCCATGCATGCAGCCAATCAGCAGCCAGCCAGCCCTGTGATGTCAAAGCCCTATAAATAGCCTCAGCCATCTTGGATTCAGCCATTTTCCAGTGTACTTAGTGCAGGGAGAGAAGTCAGCAGGCACTAGGGACAGTGGTAGAAAATACTTTAAAACTTTTATTTTGCTGTATAGAAGTTCAGGGAAAGGATAGGGAGGAATCATTCCACAGTATTGAAGCAGAAACAGGGTTCAGTAGGGGAGTTTACAGTCTGGGTAATAGGAACAATCCTATTGCACTGACTGCGGATCCAAATTGCCATTATATAGATGTGTAATTCCAGCAAACCGTTCTTGTTATTGGGTTGCAAGTGCTGTTTGATACAGCCATTAACACGGTTTATTACAAGGAAATATTTCTATGTCTTATTTTCCCTTGTGTGGCGCAGTCATATGTTCTAAAGCATTTTTTGGCTTGTATTAGTGGGAAAAAAGGGCTTATTAGCCGTTGTGATGTGAAGTGAGAAATTTACAGCCCTTTTTGGCGTGTATTAGTGGTAAAAAAATATATATATTTGCCGTTCAGAGGTGCAGTTATATGTTCTAAAGCCTTTTGTAGTGTGTATAAGTGGAAAAAAATAAAGGCATATTTGCCGTTCAGAGGTGCAGTTATATGTTCTAAAGCACCTTTTAGTGGCAAAAGAATATATATTATATTTGCCGTTCAGCGGTGCAGGTACCGTATTTTTTGCTTTATTTTAAGATGCACCCGATGATAAGACGCACCACAGGTTTAAGAGGAGGAAAATAAGAAATAAATATTTTTCATCAAACCTCATGCCAGATCCTCAGATCAGACCCCCATAAATATCAGGACATCAGATCAGACCCCCATATATATCAGGACATCAGATCAGACTCCCATAAATATCAGGACATCAGATCAGGCCCCTATAAATATCAGGAGATCAGATCAGGCCCCCATATCATGACATCACACCTGACCCCCTTATCAGGATATCACATCAATCCTCCATGTCAGAACCCCATCAGACCTCAGATCATCCCACAATGTCAGACCCCATCAGACCTCAGATCAGCCCACATTGTCAGACCCCCATCAGACCTTATATCAGCCCACATTGTCAGACCCCCATCAGACCTTATATCAGCCCACATTGTCAGACCCCCATCAGACCTCAGATCAGCCCACATTGTCAGACCCCCATTAGACCTCAGATCAGCCCTCAATGTTAGACCCCATCAGACCTCAGATCAGATTAAAATAAAAACCTCCTATTACCTATCCTGTGCCACGGATCCTCTTCACCTCTGGCAGAAGCTGCGCTCCTCTGTCTTCCTGACCTGCACTGCTCTGTCACCTTACTGTGTGCAGCGTCAGGTCTTAGTGTGCGCACTACGTCCTGACGAAGACCAGGGAGGGTGGGTACTACAAGCGCTTGCGGCACTTCGCTCCCAACTCCCGGGACCTAATTCATACTAGTGAGCACTTCCATAATGGAATTGCTCACTAGTATTCGCTTTATAAGACGCACGTCCATTTTTCCTCCACTATTGGAGGAAAAAAAGTCCATCTTATAAAGCAAAAAATACAGTATATGTTCTAAAGCACTTTTTGGCATGTATTAGTGGCAAAAAATATATAAATTATTTGCCGTTCAGCGGTGCAGTTATATATTCTAAATCCCTTTTTGGTGTGTAGAGGTGGCACAATTTTTTTTTTATATTTGCCGTTGTGTGGTGAAGTGTGAAAACTACAGCCTTTTTGGCGTGTATTAGTGGCAAAAAATATATATATTATTTGCCGTTCAGCGGTGCAGTTATATGTTCTAATGCCCTTCTTGGCGTGTTAAAACAATATATATTATTTGCCTTTCAGCGGTGTACTTCTATGTTCTAAAGCCTTTTGTGACGTGTATAAGTGGAAAAAAATTAGGGCCTATTTGCCGTTCAGCAGTGCAGTTATATGTTCTAAAGCCTTTTGTGGCGTGGAAAAAAATAACGGCCTATTTGCTGTTCAGCATTGCAGTTATATGTTCTAAAGCCCTTTTTGGCATGTATTAGTGACAAAAAAATATATATTATTTTCCATTCAGAGGTGTAGTTATATGTTCTAAAGCCTTTTGTGGTGTGTATTAGTGGCAAGAAAATATATATTATTTTCCGCTCAGCTAAGCCATATATGTTCTAAAGTCCTTTTTTGCATGTATTAGTGGCACAAAAAAAAGCATTTGCCGTTCAGCGGTGCAGTTATATGTTCTAAAGCCTTTTGTGGAGTACATAAGTGGAAAAAAATAAGGGCCTATTTGCCGTTCAGCAGTGCAGTTATATTGCCCTTTTTGGCATGTATTAGTGGCAAAAAAATAAATAAATAAATAAATATATATATATATATATATATATATATATAATATAATATAATATAATATAATATTTTATATATACAGTACAGACCAAAAGTTTGGACACACCTTCTCATTCAAAGAGTTTTCTTTATTTTCATGACTATGAAGGCATCAAAACTATGAATTAACACATGTGGAATTATATACATAACAAACAAGTGTGAAACAACAAAAAATATGTCATATTCTAGGTTCTTCAAAGTAGCCACCTTTTGCTTTGATTACTGCTTTGCACACTCTTGGCATTCTCTTGATGAGCTTCAAGAGGTAGTCCCCTGAAATGGTCTTCCAACAGTCTTGAAGGAGTTCCCAGAGATGCTTAGCACTTGTTGGCCCTTTTGCCTTCACTCTGCGGTCCAGCTCACCCCAAACCATCTCGATTGGGTTCAGGTTCGGTGACTGTGGAGGCCAGGTCATCTGGCGCAGCATCCCATCACTCTCCTTTATGGTCAAATAGCCTTTACTTTCAAAGTTTTCCCAATTTTTCGGCTGACTGACTGACCTTCATTTCTTAAAGTAATGATGGCCACTCGTTTTTCTTTACTTAGCTGCTTTTTTCTTGCCATAATACAAATTCTAACAGTCTATTCAGTAGGACTATCAGCTGTGTATCCACCTGACTTCTCCTCAACACCACTGATGGTCCCAACCCCATTTATAAGGCAAGAAATCCCACTTATTAAACCTGACAGGGCACACCTGTGAAGTGAAAACCATTTCAGGGGACTACATCTTGAAGCTCATCAAGAGAATGCCAAGAGTGTGCAAAGCAGTAATCAAAGCAAAAGGTGGCTACTTTGAAGAACCTAGAATATGACATATTTTCAGTTGTTTCACACTTGTTTGTTATGTATATAATTCCACATGTGTTAATTCATAGTTTTGATGCCTTCAGTGTGAATCTACAATTTTCATAGTCATGAAAATAAAGAAAACTCTTTGAATGAGAAGGTGTGTCCAAACTTTTGGTCTGTACTGTATATATGTATATATATATATATATATATATATATATATATATATATATATATAAAATATATATTGTTTGCCGTTTAGTTGTGCAGTTATATGTTCTAAAGCCCTTTTTTATTAGTGGCACAAAAAAAGTATTTTTAGGGGTGCTTTAAAGGGAGCAGGTCACCTACTACAGCCACCCCAATACTGGCCCTGACTCCTCACATCATATGAGTGGACCCAGATGGTAGGACGACTCATATCCAGGAACATCGGACCCTGGAATCCCTGAACAGCCCTAGATAATGAAAGGGCATGAGACAACCTGTTCCTCCAAGATACAGAAGAACAGAAGTCTCACCCGGCCAAGATGCAGGGAAAAGAGGAGACCATGAACAGCTACTTGATCTGCAGGTAAGAACCAGAACAACACACTTACCTGCCGCAGCCACATGACTGGAACCCATGCATATGTACTGGAGCCCACACACCAAACAGGACACAGTACAAACACCAAACATAGGAACCAGCACACCAGTAACTGCCTGGACCCCAAGCAGACAGGATGCATGAAGGCACCAGGCAGAGCTTCTCACTGATTTGTAGTTCCCCCTCCGAGGAACCCTGGACCCTCTCACCGAAGGCACAGATACACAGGGAGGTGTCTAGAATCCATGCAGGACTGAGCATAAACCATAGACAGACCAGACATGGTAGACCAAACAAGACACCACAAAACTGATAGTGAAGGAAAGGAGAAACCGGGAGAACATCGGAGAGACATTGATGTCCCACTAGGTGGCCCTCAAGGACTGGGAAGATGGAACACTCAGGAAAGGAGCAAAGCTCCAGCACAAATGGAGTACAACAGATTCCATCCTGAAAGCCAGAGGCAATATAAACCCCTAGTGGCCACACCCAGCCTGGTAGTTAACCCCACCAGTACCAGACAGGGAAAGAACAATTAGAAAGGAGGAATGTAAAAACATGCTGCAAAAACAACACATTGCCCCTGGCGACCAGCATGCATGGCACAACTGTCATGGCAAACAACAACAGTACCGTGAAAAAGCCGTGACAGCACTTCAGCCACTTGTACACTGCAAAGCATACCTTCCTTGAATGGCATCCCTTTTTGATGATCCAATTGGACAGGAGTACTCCCCTGTGTAACTTTGATGTCAGCCAGTGGCAGCTAATGCGTGACACCTGCTATTTGCTCAGGCCCTTTGAGGAGGCCACAATTTTTGTCAGTCGCCAGGGCTACAGGATGAACTACGTCATTCCACTGATACATGTCCTGGAAAAGATGATGGTAAATCTGGCTGGTCAGGGGACTGGAGACGTGGCATCTAGATCTCACAGCCACATGAGCCCTGTGGGGGCTGAACTGGAAGAGGTCATTGGAGCTGTCATGGGGTAGAGTCGCAGGTATAAAGATAAAACGGAGGTGCACCCCCTGAGCTGCCACGCGGTCCCCTTACCTGCCTACTTGCACCACCCGCCCTAGGTGATGGGGTGCAACTGGGCGACAGTCCCTGACCTGAGTGCAAGCAGAGACAGACAGCAGGGAAGCGGACAGCCAATGACAGGTAGCACTAGAGCGGACAGAGAGGTGGAACAAGCAAGGTACCACCAAAAACAGAAGGGCGAGACGGGTCAACTAGCCGGGGTCAGTCCAGGAGGTCACGTCAGTACAAGAGAAGAGGCAAAGACAAAATCCAAAAGGAAGCTGAGGTCAAAATCCGAGAGGTAGCGTCAAGGTTCAGGGAGCAGGCAGAAGAGGTGTCAGGAAGCAGATCAAGCGTCAAATCCAAAGATAAGCTAAATAACAATAATAATACACAGCCTAAGGGACCAAAATCACAGCCAACCTGTAGCCAGCAGGTTACCTGTATTAATAGTGGGGAGTAAGGGTCATGTGACGTGGCCAGCGTCACATGACCGACAGACAAACAAGTCGAGCACCGAGTGATCAGCTCGGCGCACAAGGCAGACCTAGGAGCAGGGAGCCTCCCAGCTAGCAAAAGCCTCCCTGGGAACGAGGCTGAACACAGATCCTCACTCCCGAAGCTAAGCAGCAGGTCTGCCGCTGATGAGAGACCGAGCGCACCTTCGGCACCCCGTTACAGTACACCCCCTTTTACGAGGGGCCACCGGACCCAAGCCCTTGGGTACAAATCTCCCAGGATGCTCATCATGAAACTTCTTGATGAGCCTCAGGGCGTGGATCTTAGTAGCTGGGACCCAAGACCTCTCCTCGAGTCCATAGTCTTTCCAGTGTACCAGGTATTGAAAGGAGTTCCTAACCTTTCTAACATCAATAATTCTAGAGATGATGAATTCCTCCTGACCTTCAACCTCCACAGGTGGAGAAGGTTTTTTAACCGGAACCACTGGTGACACATATCTCTTAAGCAACGACTTACGAAACACATCATGAATACGAAAGGAGTCGGGTAGCTTAAGTCTAAAGGACACTGGGTTAACAACTTCAATAATATTGTATGGTCCAATGAAACGCGGAGAGAATTTCCTAGAACACTGTTTCAAAGCAAAATTCTTAGTAGACAACCACACCTATCGCCGATTACAAAATGTACCCCCTTGGAACATCTCTTATTGGCATGTTTACACTGGGTTTTCTGGGCCTTTTCCAGGTTCGTTGGAACCTATGCCCAGACTGTGCACAGTCTAGAGGTAAAAGAATCTGCCTGCGGGTTGAGTGAGGATACAGAGGGACTAGAACAAATACGAAGATGCAAACCACTGTTACAAAAAAAAGGTGACACCCCGTGGAAGAATTAACTCGATTGTTAATAGCGAATTCTGCCAACGGGAGGTATCTCACCCATAAGAGTTGGTTATGTGATACATAGCACCTTAGAAAAAGCTCCACTGCCTGATTTAACCGTTCCATCTGCCCATTGGTCTGTGGATGGAAAGCAGACGAAAAGGATAAAGAGATGTCGCATCTTCGATAAAAAGCTCTCCAGAAACCAGAAACAAACTGAACGCCTCTATCAGAGACGATATTCTCAGGGACACCATGCAGACATACCACATGTTCAATGAACAAGGATGCTAAGGTCTTCGCATCAGGGAGCTTACTTAAAGGAACAAAGTGCACCATCTTGCTAAAACGGTAAACCACTACTCACACCACTGATTTCCCCTCAGAAGGGGGCAGATCAGAAATAAAATCCATGGAAATGTGAGACCATGGCTTGCAGGGAATGGGTACTGGTTGTAGTTCACCAGCGGGAAGTGTTCTCGGGGTCTTAGACCTGGCACAAACATCGCAAGCCAAAACATAAGACCGTACATCCTTAGACAAAGTGGGCCACCAGAAAGACCTCAGAAGCAATTCCTTAGTAGCAGCAATACCTGGATGACCAGAGAGCACGGAGTCATGACATTCACCCAATAATTGAAAACGAAAGCACTCAGGAACAAATAACTTATCTGCCGATGTTTGTGGAGGAGCAAGTTGCTGAGCCCGTTGAATCTCAGAGGAAAAATCTGCAAAAATTGCTGCCACAAAGATGCTTGCCGGCAAGATGGGTTCCAAGGGGGTGTCAGGAGGTTGGACGGCATTAAAACTCCGGGATAAGGCATCTGCCTTAATATTTTTACTACCTGGTTTGAAAGTAACAGAAAAATTAAAACGAGTAAAAAACAGGGCCCATCTGGCTTGTCTAGGATTAAGGCGTTTGGCCACCTCAAGAAACACTAAGTTCTTTAGATCGGTGAGGACAGTAATACGGTGTCTAGCCCCTTCTAGAAAATGCCTCCATTCCTCAAATGCCCATTTTATGGCCAGTAATTTGCGGTTTCCAATATCAAAATTTCTCTCCGAAGGAGTGCCTTTCAGGAAGATGGTCTTACCCAGTCTTGGATAGCCTGAACCTTACTGGGATCCATTTTAAATGAATGAGGAGTAAGAATATAGCCGAGATAAGGAATCTCTTGAACTCCAAACAAACATTTCTCTAATTTAACGGACAGATGATTCTCCCTGAGGATTTTCAGAACCAATCTGATGTGAGACACATGAGAATCCCAGTCAGGTGAAAAGACAAGAATATAATTTAGATAAACAATCATAACTTTGCCGATGAGTTCTCTAAAAATGTCGTTCATGAAATTCTGAAACACAGCTGGGGCATTGCAAAGACCGAATGGCATAACAAGATACTCAAAGTGTCCCTCTGGAGTATTAAAAGCACTTTTCCACTCATCTCCCTCCTTAATACGAACTAGGTCATACGCTACTCTCAAATCAAATTTAGAAAACCACAAAGCACCCCAAATCTGGTTAAACAAATCAGGAATCAAAGGGATGGAATACTGATTCCTATTAGTGATTTTATTCAAATTTCTATAGTCAATGCAGGGCCTTAGACCACCGTCCTTCTTTTTAATGAAAAAGAATCCTGATCCCAGGGGAGAGGTGGAGGGCCTAAAATATCCCTTCTTGAGACTCTCCTGGATATAGTCTTTCATGGCCCTGCGCTCAGGACTGGAAAGATTATAAATCCGTCCTTTAGGAAATTTGGACTCGGGTACCAAGTTGATAACACAGTCATAAGACTTATGGGGAGGGAGAGTATCTGTCTCAGTGGTGGAAAAAACATCTGAATAATCAGAAATAAGATGAGGAATAATATCTGATGAAACCCCAGCTTGAACTACGGTTAAGCAAGAACTACAGTTAGGCCCCCATCTCTCTAACTCGCCCGAACGCCAGTTAATGACCGGATTGTGTTGCTGAAGCCAGGGCATACCAAGGACTACCTGAACAGGAAGATTCTCTAAAACAAAGAGCATTTCTCTGAGTGGCAGACCCCCACAGACAGGGTAACCTCCGGAGTACGGAGTTTTACCGTGCCCCCTAGCAGGGGGGGGGAATCGATGGCGACAACCTGGATCGGGGTGGACAATTCTAGTATAGGAATTCCCATTTGTTCAACAAATTTGTAATCAATATAACTAAAAGCTGACCCTGAATCCACAAAGGCATTTCCTGACCCCTTTAATACTCCAAAGGCAATAGAAACCGGCAACAATAATTTACTTCTTACCACCTCCGGGAGTACCTTGTCCTTGGATACTATAGACTTGGATGACTTTCCAGAAGGCGGAGCTTTAGGACACTGACGGATCCAGTGGTTACCTCAACAATAAAAACAAGAACCCCGACGACTCTTCGCGTCATCCCGAGTTGCATGGGCTTGTCCGAGTTGGCCTCCATCTTGGGTTCAATGGGGGAAACCTCAGGTTGAAGAAGGGTATGAGGAGAAAACAAATGCTCTCGCTTTCTCTCTCTGATCTGTCTATCTAGTCTGATGGCTAGCGTCATGGTCTCCTCTAAAGAGTCAGGACAGGGATAACAAACCAACATGTCTTTTAACTTCTCAGTCAAGACTTCCCTAAATTGACATTTAAGCGCTGGTTCGTTCCAACCCGAGGTAACGCACCACTTGCGGAACTGCGTACAATAATCCTCCACGGGACAATTTCCCTGAGTGAGGGCCTTAAGATTGGATTCTGCCACAGAGGATTGGTCTGGTTCATCATAAAGAACTCCTAACGCCTGGAAGAAGAGGTCCACAGAATTAAGACAAGGGGAATCTGGAGGCAAAGAAAAGGCCCATTCCTGGGGGTCCCCTTGAAGCAGGGAGATGATAATACCAACCCTCTGTGGATCAGGAGCAGAGGAGTGAGGCCGTAGTCGAAAATAACGTTTACAGATTTCCTTGAAAGCTAAAAAACTTTGGCGGTCACCTGAAAACCGATCGGGTAATTTAATTTGAGGTTCTACCGGAACGGTGGCGGGAGCAAGAATGGGGGGAGTTCAGACGGTCTCCTGAACCTGTAGTCTCTCCCCAAGTTCCTGTACTATTTGAGCAAGACCCTGCACATGTTCGGTGAGGCTCTGTAGAGGGTCAATGCTAAATTAAGGCCTGTGATTCTGTCACGGGGTAGAATCGCGGGTATAAAGATAGAGCGGAGGTGCACCCCCTGAGCTGCCACCCGGTCCCCTGTCCCTGCCTACTTGCACCACCCGCCCTAGGTGACTTGGCGCAACTGGGCAACAGTCCCTGACCTGAGTAAGTGCAAGCAGAGAGATAGAGACAGCAGGGAAGCGGACAGCCAATGAGAGGTAGCCCTAGAGCGGACAAAGAGGTGGAACAAGCAAGGTACCACCAAAAACGGAAGGACAAGGCGGGTCAACTAGCCGGGGTCAGTCCAGGAGGTCACGTCAGTACAAGAGAAGAGGCAAAGACAAAATCCAAAAGCAAGCCGAGGTCAAAATACGAGGTAGCGTCAAGTTCAGGGAGCTGGCAGAAGAGGTGTCAGGAAGCAGATCAAAGGTCAAATCCAAAGGTAAGCTAAATAACAATAATAATACACAGCCTAAGGGACCAAAATCACAGGCAACATGTAGCCAGCAGGTTGCCTGTATTAATAGTGGGGAGTGAGGGTCATGTGACATGGCCAGCGTCACCTGACCGACAGACAAACAAGTAGAGCACCGAGTGATCAGCTCGGCACACAAGGCAGACCTAGGAGCAGGGAGCCTCCCAGCTAGCAAAAGCCGCCCTGGGAACTAGGCTGAACACAGATCCTCGCTCCCGAAGCTAAGCAGCAGGTCTGCCGCTGATGAGAGACCGAGTGCGCCTTTGGCACCCCGTTACAGGAGCACAAGCAATGTGTAGCGAAATGGGTGGTTTTTCTACACAGGTGACAGGAGAGGAGGAGCAGCAGCAGCCAGAGGAGCTACTGGGCGATGAGTAAGATGAGGCAGAGGACCCAGACACACCCTGGCAGTATGCAGTGGAGATGGAGGCAGGGAGTCCCTTCGAGTCACTTGCACAAATGGCCCGATGCATGCTCATATGCTTGCATAGTGACAGACAAATTGTCAGCATTCGGCAGAGGGATAACTTCTGTCTCTCCACCTTGTTGGGCCCTCACTATTGGTCCAAAATGGGGGCCTTTTTTTACACCCGCTGGGAGGGAGGACAAACTGAACTACTATAGAGACATCCTATGTATTTAGTTTGAGTGAGGGGGAGGGGGGCCCTCTGTGCTCACGTTCCTCTGACATGGCTGCTGTGGCAGGGTTTGGGGGGGTAGGAGCAGCTCCAGCTCCATCAGCAGCAACTTGAGTCTAGAGTCGATGATGAGGAGCTTTCTTCACCTGCCTAGTGAAACTACTCACTAGCAGCAGGACTTGGAGCAGAACCTGAACCAGCAGGTGGTGGCATACTTGGACAGCACCCTGACACCCCACATTGAAGATCCGCCAGACTACTGGGCAGCCAAACTGGATTTATGGTTGCAAATGGCAGAGTTTGCCCTGAAAAAGCTGTCCTGCCCAGCAGGTAGTGTGGCATCAGAATTGGTGTTTAGTGCGGCGGGGGCCATAGTTACCCCAAGAAGAACTTGCCTGTCCACCCAAAATGTGGAGAAACTGACCTTTCTCAAAATTAATCAGGCGTGGATCAGCCAGGATTTCCACACACCAATGCCTGATGCATCAGAGTAGATTATCCATTTTACCACACCAACACTGGCTACCTGCCTCAGCTACTATTCTGATGCTGCCACCCGCCTGATGCCACACATCTGATGCCAAGTGCTCCTTCTTTCACGCACCATCTTCAGCTGGTGCTGGTATTGCAACCGACCTCCCAACTCTGTCACCGGGTCACTCTGTGGTCTCCTGATGCTGATGCCACCTCCACACTATGTCACCTTGCCACTCTGTGGTCTCCTGATGCTGTTGCCACCTCCACACTCTGTCATTGTGCCACTCTGTTGCCTCCTGATGCTGCTGCCACCTCCACACTGTCATTGTGCCACCCTGTGGCCTCCTTGATGCTGCTGCCACCTCCACACTGTCATTGTGCCACCCTGTGGCCTCCTCCTGCTGCTGCCGCCACCTCCACACTCTGTCATTGTGCCTCAATGTGGCCTCCTGATGCTGCTGCTGCCACCTCCACACTGTCATTGTGCCACTCTGTGGCCTCCTCCTGATGCTGCTTCCACCACCTCCACATTGTCATTATGCCACCCTGTGGCCTCCTCCTAATGCTGCTGCCACCACCTCCACACTCAGTCATTGTGCCACTCTGTGGCCTCCTGATGCTGCTGCCACCTCCACACTGTCATTGTGCCACCCTGTGACTTTCTTCTGATGCTGCTGCTGCCGCCACCTCCACACTCTATCATTGTGCCACTCTGTGGCCTCCTGATGGTGATGCCACCTCCAGACTGTCATTGTTCCACTCTGTGGCCTGATGCTGCTCCAACTTCCAGACTCTGTCATTGGGCCACTCTGTGGTCTGTTCATGCTGCTTCCACCTCACCACTATGTCATAGGGCCACCCACTCTGTGGACTTCTCATGCTGTTCCTACCCTTCCCACTTCATGACTGGGCCACTATTTTTCCTTTCGGCCTGGCTGACATCATCATTTTTTTTTACCCTTCTTCTGATCTGTCAGAAAGAAGGAAAAAGGAGACGCACAACGGATCCTGTCTATGTAACAGCTGTAAGGCCTGCATGACATGGTTCCTATTTTGCATCAGAATTGGCTTATGATTTGGTAGCCAAAAGCAGGAGTGGGTACATTAAACAGAAGACATGCAAATATTCCATTCATGTGTCATCTCTGTTTTGGATCCTCTCCTGTTTTTTTTGGGCTTTAGTAATACTGATGGATTACTGACCAAATGCTGACCGAGTGAAGGCGGATGCTCAACAGACAGGATCCGTTTTTTGCGGGTTATTGTTCTGACGGATCAGAGGAAGGGCAAAATAATCAGTGACTTCAACACAAACTTACTGCTGACACCCTCTCCACTCTTGCACAAAGAGGACCGGCACTCGCTCAAGTAGAATAATTATGGAATATTTAATGGTCACATACAGAAGGCAAGTGACGCGTTTCGGCTACTATGAGCCTTTTTCAAACATAATGATAACAAACAATGAACACATTTAAATAGCCCGCGATGGGGCCGGAAGTGACGTAGGTTACCATAGCAACACTATAAACAAAGGACACCATAATGCAGGAATTACAAACTTGCACAACAATATTACTTATTGACAAAATAACACTGCTAAATTATGCATTATACTTGATACTATTATACTTTATACTTTATAGTGAACTTACGCCCCGGACAAGGCAAATATACTAGATGACGGGAGTTATTGACGTAAATCAAGTGGAAAAAAACAAAGGAAAGCATGTTGAAAAGATGACTGCAATACTAGCATGACTCATCACACATTAAAGAAAGCTATTTAAATCCTAATCACATTTTAACCCTTTAGGTTCCAGGGTTTGCAGGCGATGGATCCAATAGGCTTCTCTTCTTTTGAGCATTTTAACCCTGTCACCACCTCTCCTAGGCAAAGGTACGTGCTCTATTATCTGGAAGCGCAACTGGGAGATGGTAAGTCAGCATTTCTCAAAATGATATGGGATGGGAAGTAACACATTTTTCTTTCTTATTGTAGATTTGTGTTTGCAAAAACGATCCTTCATCCTAGTGGAAGTCTCACCGACATACACAAGTCCACAGGGGCACTTCAAGATATAAACCACGAAGTTGCTATTGCATGTGAAAAAAACATTTATTTAGAATTTCTCTCCTGTATACGGGTGAGTGAAATGTTCACTTTTGATGACACTAGAGCAATGTATGCACTGAAGGCATGGATACGTTCCATTTTTGGGTGTGGAAAGAGTAGCCTGGCGAAGTTTAGATCTGTCACTACCAACGTCAGCTCTAACTAGAATATCACGAATGTTCTTTGACCTTTTGTAGCACAACATAGGGGGAGACTGGAATTCTATAATGTTAGGATAGGCTCTGCTAATGATGTTCCAGTACTTGTTAATGATGGTTCTACATTTGTTTACCCAAGGGTGGTATTTCACCACAAAAGGAACTCGTGGTGGTTTATTGCTAATAATAGAAGTGTCAGTGGATTGTTTTGTCCATTGAAGATTCAGTAGGTCATTGGGATAGCCTCTGCTTCGGAACTTCCCTAACATTTCTTCCTCAGGTGTTGTCCTAGTGTCAGAAACTATCCTTCTCACTCTCTGTAGTTGAGAATAGGGTAATGATTTTTTGACCGCAGGTGGATGATTACTGGAAAAGTGTAACAAGCTGTTATGGTCTGTACTCTTAGTGTATAGGTCCGTATGTATCTGACCCTTCTCATCCTTAATGACATGTGTCCAAAAAATGGATCCCCCGCTGCTGACGGTAAAAAGTATCCTGAAATAAGAAGTAATTCTCATACAAGATGGTTGTAAGTAAACTCAGGAAAAAATTCCTCTTCCTTGTGCAAGTACGTGAGGATTTTCCCTGGACGCGCGCACCGCATCTCTGACACATGGAGTGCCAACTGTGTCTTCTCCGGACCCTCTCCACTCTGTCGGGGGGGGGGGGGGGGGGCTCTAATTGTTTAAGCGTTTAATAGAACAGGTTCTGTAGACATCTATGTGGAATCAGCTGGCGACGGTGTAAAAGGAGTGCGCTTCTTCTTGATGCTAACATCGACCTGTAAGACTGAGTTCACAATTAAGTTATTTGGTCAGTTTTGGCCCCGTAACTGCCCAAATAAGTGAAGTGTGCAATGATTCTAAGAGCGACGCCTGTCATCTGCATGTCATACTCAGTGATGGTCAGTTCGCAGTGTTCGCCAGCAAACACATGCGGGCTGCCATCTTGACTCACCCGTCCGGCGATGCACAGGTAAGCCCTTACCTGTGCCTGTGACGGGAGCCGGTCTGAAATCAAATGCGGTCACCGGGAGCAGGCAGTTCCGAGCACAGCCGCCGGGGGTGTTCATCGGGCTGTTCTCGGAACTGCCTGCTCCCGATGACTGCATTTGATTTCAGACCGGATTTTAGTATTGTTTCACTACCACAGCAGACTCCCTATGCATGTTTCTGCAAGGCACAGTGTTATACACCACTATAAAGGCTCTCTGCAGCCAAGAAATAGCAGTTTTTTAATGCAATTTGCCACGCATAAATTCGGATAGAACCACATTTTTTTTTAAATGTTTGTGAACCTGCAGAATCGAATTTTTGTGAAATTTGCTCATCTCTACCCATTACATATGAATTATTTTCATTTCATTTATATTGTGTATGTTACCCCATATACCTAATTTTCCAATTTTCCACAGTATTGTTGAATTATGATATCAAAAATGTTTCTGTGCCTTGCTCTTTCATTGTTATGATGTTCTGGGTAAATCCAGATTGAAAAATATTTATTCAATGATCTCTATTGCTTGTGTCTGTTAACTAATCCATTAATTGTTTACTTTGGGTTTCATTTGTTGCATATGGTAAAGTACAAAGTGTTTTCCTGTGAGTTCAAAAGTCTTCCAAATATTAGCTTACAGAATAGACAGTTCTTGGTTACCATAAGCTCTTGTTTGTTGGAATAAACAGTCATTAAACAGCATTTGTCAGCTTCTTTCCAATGTTTTTGTAAGGGAGTTGAAAGCCAGGTCACCTGTAGCAGGTACAACAAAAATAAATGAAGGCTTAGGTGATAATGTCGCCTATGCTGTAATCTTTATCTCTCCAAGTTTTGACCAAACATCCCCAGGTGTCTTTCAAAGAAGCGGTCATTATTCTCTTTGTTTTCTTAGATTATATTCAATGTCAAATCTTCTTATCTTGCTAATACTAGAACATTCATTAATGTGTGCAGATCAATATTTGTGTAGTTTAGCAAGCACTAAATACACATCTCCTTCATATATAAACGAGCTTATGGTCAAATATGAAATGTGCCAGCTGCCAAATGTGTATTTAAAGTTTATTAAGTTACTTGCACATATTTGGTGCACATGAAATTGGTTGGCTTTGAGTCATCAGAAACATTTTGAATAAACATTGCTATGAGTTAATGACTTTGTAGAAAGAAAACGGTGTGTACCAAAGATACCGATCACCTGCATTTAGACAATCGCAGATCTGAGTGCTTAGGAAAGAGAGTAACAAGATCAACATGTTTGATGGTAATTCTGAATATGATTATTAGTGCTATTATCCATGACGCCAAGTTGTTAATAACTAGTGATGGGCGAAGTATAAAAAATTTTGATTTGGCTGCTTCGCCGAATTTTACAAAAAAATTGGCTTTGTGACAAATGACTTTGACACAAAGCACATTTCTTTGTAAGTAGTGGGTGTAATAGCAGGGAGAGGCGATTGTCGTCATTGTACCCCTCAGATGCTGCGTTTATACATGATTGTGGCATCTGATATTAATGACCGAGTGTAAAATAAAAATAAAATATATATATATATAATACCTTATCCATTTGCTCACAACGGGCAGGCCACTTCATTGCACCCGGGATTTTGTCCGAGAACTTCAAGCAAGATGCCCGCGGCTGGCCCGTTGTGAGCAAAAGGATCAGGTAAGTATTATTATTATTTTTTTTTACACTATTTCAGTTTAAATCGATTTGCTACTGTGAAGCACGGGGAAATTCGACTTTGCGGCAAATCGATTTTATCTGAAAATTAGGATTGAAGTCAACTTCGTGGACTTTGATTCGCTCTTCACTATTAATGACTTTTTCTAATAGTTATTTTCAGAAGTTAGGACAAAACACTGACAACAAATTTAAAGGGGTCTTCCAACACTTTACAAGAGATGGAGACTGCAATGTGACAACTGTTTTAAGAGGTAATTTGCAGCAGTCGCAATGGTTGTCACCTCCCTTCACCTACACATAGGAGAAAGACCTTAACTTCCTAAAGAGACCTTTACAAGTGATGGATTATCTTCAGGATCTGATCAGAAGAATCCCATAGCCTGCACCTGAATGATCAGCTGTTCTGAAGTAACTCTGACCACCAGAACTACACAGCTCTATCTGTTGTGCAGTGGACGGACTGGGTTATTGCAACACTGCTCCAATTCACTTCAATGGGAGCAGCACTACAGTAACCAACTCTACTGCACAACAGACTGACCTGCATAGTTCCAATGCCAGAGCTACTGCAGAACAGCTGATTGTTGAGGTGCAGGGTGTCTGACCCTGCAGATCAGATCCGGCGTAAATATTACTTTAGTATAAGTGGTAGGCAATTAAGAGTGCCGTATTTGTGTGAGGGGAGGCGGGGCGTTCACTATTTAAACCTGGCCCTCCTCCCCCCACTTGTCGGTTCGAACGATTTCGAATCGGCTTGTGGGTTGGTGCCAGAGAAGGGCGTGCGTCACTGGAGGATCGGGGGATCGGCTGCGTCGGGCTCGTCGCTACGGTGATTAGGTAGGCAGGGTGACTTGCACACCCGTCTCGCTATGTATAACATGTGGGGCTGCCGAGCGTGCCGCCGGTCCCCAGCTGCGCTGGAGACTGCCCGCACTCCTGATCGCTTCCGGCACCCCGAGACAGGCACCCCGATCCGCTCCAGGCCCTGCGCTAAGCACCCCCGCTCCCACATGCAGCGTCCCCCAGGCGGGCACCCCTCACCTGTGGCTCAGCAGCGACGGGTCCCGACGTCCGCTCGCATACCCTGAGCATCGGTCACGCCGGCCGTCGGCTCCACGACGCAGCGTTATATATCACTCACTCCCTTATCAGAACATAAACATTCGTTCCACCGTAGAGGAAAACGCCGTCCGCTCACACAGGGATCTATTCATTAGCTGCAATCAGTAAGTGGAGGTCCAGCTGCAGGATCAGGGGACGGAAGCCGAAACCTATAGGCGATTAATACGCCGCGGCTTTCCCTGTACAAATAGTCGATAGCGGTGGGCACGGGATGCAATGTTCCACATGGCGGAGCGCAAATCCCTCACAGCCGATCCTGATGCACGTTCTCCTGGTAATTACAATTAGCGAGGCAGTGAAGGTGGACATGCTTATGTGACTTTCAGTCAAGGCTAGGAATCCGCTGCAGAATAAACTCGTCTTCTTTACTGCGCCAAACTCAGGCAAGACGAGATAAGCAGATACTCAGACATGTGCACTGTATAACAAGTTAGGATTTCAATGGTTAATTCTAACCTAGAAGGGAATCACTGGCTTGCTGCGCTCCAGCAGGTCCTGACTGATAGAGGGCGACACCTACAGGACCATACTGGTACTGCAGTCCTGGTGCAGGGCTCCTCTGCTCAGGCACAGTGGCTAGGTACTAAGGCAGGAGTATAAAAAAAAAAAAAAAAAAAAAAAAAAATTTTAAATAAATTTGGAATATGTTGAAGGATCAAATATAAAGAGGGCTTCAAGGAGGGGGGCTGGCCACGTCACTTTGCGCACGCAGCCGGGCCGCCCGTAAGCCCATACGGTCAGTCAGGGGGTTGGTTCGGGCGCAGTCACAATAATCCGGTGGTTAGCTAGGGAGCGGTGGCATGAGTGAAGGGTCGCCCAGCCGGCGTGCGCTCACTCACACGTCTGTCCTTGGTTATTCAGGTCCACAGGTGGTGGGCTAACTTACGATACTGTGGGGTTCGTGGCTGTCATGGCCGCCAGGTGAGTCAGGGGTGGTGCATGCGGGGGCCAACCCCCTCTTTTCTCCTGCATAGGCTTGGGGGACGGGGGATGGTGGACTATTATGTCCAGGCCTCTGGCGCATCTCTTACAGGGTGGCGCCTACAGTCGTGGCCTTTGGTGGGGGTTAAAAAAAAAAAAAAAAAAATTATTTATATATATATATATATATAATGGTATAGATAGGAATGTTGCTTTGCCAGGTCTGTCACGACTACAGACTCCTTATAAAGCCCTGCCACGACTGCAGGCATCAGTCTGTCACGACTACAGACCCGCTCTAAAGCCCTGCCACGACTGCAGGCAACAGTCTGTCACGACTACAGACCCGTTATAAAGCCCTGCCACGACTGCAGGCATCAGTCTGTCACGACTACAGACTCGTTATAAAGTCCTGCCACGACTGCAGGCATCAGTCTGTCACGACTACAGACCCGCTCTAAAGCCCTGCCACGACTGCAGGCAACAGTCTGTCACGACTACAGACCCGTTATAAAGCCCTGCCACGACTGCAGGCATCAGTCTGTCACGACTACAGACTCGTTATAAAGTCCTGCCACGACTGCAGGCATCAGTCTGTCACGACTACAGACCCGTTATAAAGCCCTGCCACGACTGCAGGCATCAGTCTGTCACGACTACAGACTCGTTATAAAGTCCTGCCACGACTGCAGGCATCAGTCTGTCACGACTACAGACCCGCTCTAAAGCCCTGCCACGACTGCAGGCACAAATCCGTTACGACTACAGACTCATTATTAAGACCAGCCACGACTGCAGGCATTAGTCTCATGTCAACAGACTCATGAGGTAATACTACCACATCTACAGGCGATGGTCCGTTACCGCTACTCTCGATGTAGGGTCCCCTCACGACTACAGGGGGTAGTCGGTCACATCCACAGACTCGGTCGCACTCCCGTTAACTACAGGCACTGGGTGGGCATCTACGGGTAGTTGCGTCACGACTACGCACGTGGGTCAGCCACGGCCTGGGAGGTCAGCCTTCACGGTCACAGGTAGGTCCAGTTAGGCTTCAGTCTCCCAGCGGGTTCCAGTCACAATAACCAGCCCCTAGGTGAGGGGGGGCACTCCCGCACCGGCACACAATGCCAGGGAGCTGTGCGGCTCCTCACGCGGCACACTCTTCAAACCAGCGGGGGCCGGGGCCCACGGTAAAGGAAGGGCTCCCTCTGATCCGGTGCACATTGCCAGGGAGTGGCGCTGCTCCCCACGTGGTACGAGTGTCCAGCCGGCGGTGGGTCGGCCCTAGCTGAGGAGGGGGGCTCCCCCGCACTGGTGCATTCTGCCAGGGAGCAGCGTGAGCTCCCCACGCGGCTGGGGGGTAAGGCTCCTCATCTTCAATAAAGTCTGGCACGGGCCGCCGTGCTGTTAGGTAGGCAGGGATCAGGGGAAGGAGTACTAGGCTCGGTCAGGGGGAGCAGATCATAGGCGGTGGCTGGCTTCCTGCTGCCGGCCGTACATAAGGTTCCAAGGGGGTTATTTAGGCACAAGATGTTAGTTAGTCCGTGCAGGTGATCTGCGTTATACCATGCTCTTCATGCTCGTACTCAGAGCTGTGCCCATACGGGAGCTGCTTAAGTGGTTGATAGTCAAAAAATAAATAAATAAATAAAAAAAATAAAAAATACATTTTTGAGTCTCTCACGCATGGCTTTTCCGTGTTAGTTTTACACATACGGATCTGCCATTAGAATCTCTCACGCATGGCTTCTCCGTTTTAGGTTACACATATGACTCCGCCATTAGAGTCTCTCACGCATGGCTTCTCCGTGTGAGTTTTACACATACGACTCCGCCATTAGTCTCTCACGCCTGGCTTCTCCGTTTTAGGTTGGCACATATGACTCCGCCATTAGAGTCTCTCACGCATGGCTTCTCCGTTTTAGGTTTACACATATGACTCCGCCATTAGAGTCTCTCACGCCTGGCTTCTCCGTTTTAGGTTTACACATATGACTCCGCCATTAGAGTCTCTCACGCATGGCTTCTCCGTTTTAGGTTACACATATGACTCCGCCATTAGAGTCTCGCACGCATGGCTTCTCCGTTTTAGTTTTACACATATGACTCCGCCATTAGAGTCCCTCACGCAGAGCTTCTCCGTTTTAGTTTTACACATATGACTCCGCCATTAGAGTCTGTCACGCATGGCTTCTCCGTTTTAGGTTACACATATGACTCCGCCATTAGTCTCTCACGCATGGCTTCTCCGTTTAGGTTCACACATATGTCTCCGCCATTAGAGTCTCACGCATGGCTTCCCCGTTTTAGGTTACACATATGACTCCGCCATTAGAGTCTCTCACGCCTGGCTTCTCCGTTTTAGGTTGGCACATATGACTCCGCCATTAGAATCTCTCACGCATGGCTACTCCGTTTTAGGTTTACACATATGACTCCGCCATTAGAGTCTCTTACGCATGGCTTCTCCGTTTTAGGTTACACATATGACTCCGCCAGTAGAGTCTCGCACGCATGGCTTCTCCGTTTTAGGTTACACATATGACTCCGCCATTAGAGTCCCTCACGCAGAGCTTCTCCGTTTTAGTTTTACACATATGACTCCGCCATTAGTCTCTCACGCATGGCTCCATTAGTCTCTCGCGCATGGCTTCTCCGCTTTAGGTTTACACACAGGACTCCGCCATTAGAGTCTCTCACGCATGGAGGTAAAAAATAAATAAAATAATAATAATAATTCCTCACCAGGCCCAGCTGCGCTGGGACTAGTCTCCCATCTCACCATAGCTAAGAGACTGATGGCCAATTCCTTGGCCAGTAACACTCTGAGGGCTTACAAGACAGCTTGGCGCCTGTTTCAGAGATATGAGAACACCTACCCGGCTGCTGGCCGGGGACCTATCACTCACCTATTGGGCTTTGTCGGGGTTTTTGCCACTCTCAATTAAACCTGTCCTATAGCATTGTTAACTATACATGGCAGGTATTCAGCACCATTGGTACAGGCTACATCCGGACCTACCGTCACTCTTCTCCGCCCACCCGATCAAAGCGGCGTTGAAGGGTTTGCGCAAGATGTCTGTTGTGAAACGACATGGGCGTCAGCCATTTACCGGTAGCTTGTTCAGGCCGTGACAGGCAAACTGCAGGGGCAAACCGTTCGGGCCGCAGGTTAGCGCTCTGGTAGAAACAGCCTTGTACCTGGCTTTCCATGGATTCCTCAGGTCAGGCGAGCTCATGGGCACCAATATGCTGGCTGGGTGCTTGCGGAAAGGTCAGCTCATCCGGCGCGGGTCCATCTATGTCCTCACCTTGGCCTCGTCCAAGACGTCACGGCCGGGGCAATCAGTGGCGGTCAGATACTTTCCCACGGACAGCAGATGGTGTCCGGGCAGGCCTTGAAGGCTTGGCTGCGTAGTATTTAGTCCAAGCGGCATGTTCTCCCGTACTCGAACTAGGCAATGCCCGGCTAACCACCGCGGCCTTTCTTACGTACATTCAGGTTAGTTGACAGGTTCAGGGGTCGGTCCTCGCTGGATCACAGGACATTCCTTCCGCATGGGCACGGCAGCAGCGGCGTCCATGCATAAGGTGCCAGTACATGTCATCAAACATTTGGGTCGTCGCAGTTCCACGTGTTCCATGCGTAATATCCCGGATCCTTATACGAAATATCATTGGCTTTCGAGTTTTGGTCTGTAGTTTCTGTTATCTAGTTTTCAAACTCCTATGCATGGTTCTTTTGGCCCCTTTAGGCTACCCTTCGATAAGCAGTTCCGGCATAACTCTGCTGCTTCTAGGTTGGGGGGGTGGAGTATAGGCTTAGGTAGGGTACCCTCTCAGCATGAGCCGATCCGAGCACAAGTGGTAGGCAATTAAGAGTGCCGTATTTGTGTGAGGGGAGGCGGGGCGTTCACTATTTAAACCTGGCCCTCCTCCCCCCACTTGTCGGTTCGAACGATTTCAACCCACCCAGGAGCCCTCCCTTCTTTCAGGTCTCATCATTGGGGTAGCCCCCTTTAGGCTACCCTTCGATAAGCAGTTCCGGCATAACTCTGCTGCTTCTAGGTTGGGGGGGTGGAGTATAGGCTTAGGTAGGGTACCCTCTCAGCATGAGCCGATCCGAGCACAAATATATTCCCAAATACCTTTCATTAGTTATAATGGCTCGTTTTGTCTAGGGAGCAATCATTAGGAAAAACAAAATGGCCACTGTCCTCTTAGTGCACACTAAACCTGTCCTAATCACAGCAGGACAAGTTACTTCACAAAAGTGAGGAAAAGAGCTGCCTCATCCTCCGCTCCTACTAGTCAGGGATTATGATCCTGAATACAGATTAGAAGATCTTGAGCTGAATCTCTGTAGGAATGGAGGTCATGAGGAGACATAAAATACAGAGAGGAGGGACAGGACAGACTGTGGTATTGGAGACTGCATACAAGTGCTGCTGCTCATTAGCCACATCTGCTCATGAACTCCATTCCTACAGAGATTCAGCTGATGACCATATTAAACTGTATTCAGGATCATAATCCCTGACAAGCAGAGCAGAGAGGAGGATGAGGCAGGTCTTTAGCTCAGCGTTGTGAAGTAACTTGTCCTCCTGTGCCTGTGTGATTAGGACAGGTTTTGTGTGTACTAATAGAACAGCAGCCATTTTATTTCTCCTAATAATTGCTCCCCAGACAAAACAAGCCATTATAACTAATGTAAGGTATTTGGGAATATATTTATAATGAAGTAATATTTAAGTATTTTCATATTCTTAATTCCTGGAAAATCCCCTTAACCGCCTCCGGACCGCCTTCCGCAGTTCCGGAGGCGGCAGCCCTGCGCAGAGTCACTCATATATGCGTCATCTCGCGAGACGCGAGATTTCCTGTGAACGCGCGCACACGGGCGCACGCGTTCACAGGATCAGAAGGTAAGCGAGTGGATCTCCAGCCTGCCAGCGGCGATCGTTCGCTGGCAGGCTGGAGATGCGATTTTTTTTAACCCCTAACAGATATATTAGACGCTGTTTTGATAACAGCGTCTAATATCCCTGCTACCTGGTCCTCTGGTGGTCCCTTTTGTTTGGATCGACCACCAGAGGACACAGGTAGCTCAGTAATAAGTAGCACCAAGCACCACACTACACTACACCCCCCCTGTCACTTATTAACCCCTTATTAACCCCTGATCACCCCTGATCACCCCCCTGTCATTGATCACCCCCCTGTAAGGCTCCATTCAGACGTCCATATGATTTTTACGGATCCACTGATACATGGATCGGATCCGCAAAACGCATACGGACTTCTGAATGGAGCCTTACAGGGGGGTGATCAGTGACGGGGGTGATCACCCCATATAGACTCCCTAATCACCCCCCTGTCATTAATCACCCCCCTGTCATTGATCACCCCCCTGTAAGGCTGCATTCAGATGTCTGTATGTTTTTTACGGAACCACGGATACATGGATCGGATCCGCAAAACACATACAGGTGTCTGAATGGAGCCTTACAGGGGGGTGATCACCCCATATAGACTCCCTGATCACCCCCCTGTCATTGATCACCCCCCTGTAAGGCTGCATTCAGATGTCCGTATGATTTTTACGGATCCACTGATACATGGATCGGATCCGCAAAACACATACGGACATCTGAATGGAGCCTTATAGGGGGGTGATCACCCCATATAGACTCCCTGATCACCCCCCTGTCATTGATCACCCCCCTTTCATTGATCACCTCCCTGTCATTGATCACCCCCCTGTCATTGATCACCCCCCTGTAAGGCTCCATTCAGACATTTTTTTGGCCCAAGTTAGCGGAAATTATTATTTTTTTTCTTACAAAGTCTCATATTCCACTAACTTGTGTCAAAAAATAAAATCTCACATGAACTCACCATACCCCTCACGGAATCCAAATGCGTAAAAATTTTTAGACATTTATATTCCAGACTTCTTCTCACGCTTTAGGGCCCCTAGAATGCCAGGGCAGTATAAATACCCCACATGTGACCCCATTTCGGAAAGAAGACACCCCAAGGTATTCCGTGAGGGGCATATTGAGTCCATGAAAGATTGAAATTTTTGTCCCAAGTTAGCGGAAAGGGAGACTTTGTGAGAAAAAAATATATATCAATTTCCGCTAACTTGTGCCAAAAAATTTTTTTTCTATGAACTCGCCATGCCCCTCATTGAATACCTTGGGGTGTCTTCTTTCCAAAATGGGGTCACATGTGGGGTATTTATACTGCCCTGGCATTCTAGGGGCCCTAAAGCGTGAGAAGAAGTCTGGGATCCAAATGTCTAAAAATGCCCTCATAAAAGGAATGTGGGCCCCTTTGCGCATCTAGGCTGCAAAAAAGTGTCACACATCTGGTATCGCCGTACTCAGGAGAAGTTGGGCAATGTGTTTTGGGGTGTCATTTTACATATACCCATGCTGGGTGAGATAAATATCTTGGTCAAATGCCAACTTTGTATAAAAAATGGGAAAAGTTGTCTTTTGCCGAGATATTTCTCTCACCCAGCATGAGTATATGTAAAAATACACCCCAAAACACATTGCCCAACTTCTCCTGAATACGGCGATACCACATGTGTGACACTTTTTTGCAGCCTAGGTGGGCAAAGGGGTCCACATTCCAAAGAGCACCTTTCGGATTTCACAGGTCATTTACCTACTTACCACACATTAGGGCCCCTAGAATGCCAGGGCAGTATAACTACCCCATAAGTGACCCCAATTTGGAAAGAAGACACCCCAAGGTATTCCGTGAGGGGCATGGCGAGTTCCTCGAATTTTTTTTTTTTTTGTCACAAGTTAGCGGAAAATGATGATCTTTTTTTTTTCCTTACAAAGTCTCATATTCCACTAACTTGTGACAAAAAATAAAAACTTCCATGAACTCACTATGCCCATCACGAAATACCTTGGGGTGTCTTCTTTCCAAAATGGGGTCACTTGTGGGGTAGTTATACTGCCCTGGCATTCTAGGGGCCCAAATGTGTGGTAAGCAGTTTGAAATCAAAATCTGTAAAAAATGGCCGGTGAAATCCGAAAGGTGCTCTTTGGAATGTGGGCCCCTTTGCCCACCTAGGCTGCAAAAAAGTGTCACACATGTGGTATCTCCGTACTCAGGAGAAGTTGGGCAATGTGTTTTGGGGTGTCATTTTACATATACCCATGCGGGGTGAGATAAATATCTTGGTCAAATGCCAACTTTGTATAAAAAAATGGGAAAAGTTGTCTTTTGCCAAGATATTTCTCTCACCCAGCATGGGTATATGTAAAATGACACCCCAAAACACATTGCCCAACGGAGATACCACATGTGTGACACTTTTTTGCAGCCTAGGTGGGCAAAGGGGCCCACATTCCAAAGAGCACCTTTCGGATTTCACCGGCCATTTTTTACAGATTTTGATTTCAAACTACTTACCACACATTAGGGCAATTAGAATGCCAGGGCAGTATAACTACCCCACAAGTGACCCCATTTTGGAAAGAAGACACCCCAAGGTATTTCATGATGGGCATAGTGAGTTCATAGAAGTTTTTATTTTTTGTCACAAGTTAGTGGAATAGGAGACTTTGTAAGAAAAAAAATAAAAATAAAAAAAATCATCATTTTCCGATAACTTGTGACAAAAAATAAAAAGTTCTATGAACTCACTATGCCCATCAGCGAATACCTTAGGGTGTCTACTTTCCGAAATGGGGTCATTTGTGGGGTGTTTGTACTGTCTGGCCATTGTAGAACCTCAGGAAACATGACAGGTGCTCAGAAAGTCAGAGCTGCTTAAAAAAGCGGAAATTCACATTTTTGTACCATAGTTTGTAAACGCTATAACTTACCCAAACCATTTTTTTTTTACCCAAACATTTTTTTTTTATCAAAGACATGTAGAACAATAAATTTAGAGAAAAATTTATATATGGATGTCTTTTTTTTGCAAAATTTTACAACTGAAAGTGAAAAATGTAATTTTTTTGCAAAAAAATCGTTAAATTTTGAATAATAACAAAAAAAGTAAAAATGTCAGCAGCAATGAAATACCACCAAATGAAAGCTCTATTAGTGAGAAAAAAAGGAGGTAAAATTCATTTGGGTGGTAAGTTGCATGACCGAGCAATAAACGGTGAAATTAGGGTAGGTCAGAAGTGTAAAAAGTGGCCTGGTCATTAAGGGTGTTTAAGGTAGGGGGGCTGAAGTGGTTAAGGTTATCAATTACTAAGTGTTGTTTCATACACAAAGATACATTTGTAAAAACCACTGCTCATACACAACTTAATGAGTTAAAAAGTCCTGTGTTAATTTTTCAGAACAATCATGTTCTTTTGGTAATTTCAATTTCTTTTGATATCACTTGTTTTTTCTTCCTTTCCTACTATCTCCTGTGCTAACTACTGTCAGATGCCTGTTTACATGAGGGGATATCACTCTGACAAATGGTAAATAATAGGTGCTCATGAAAGATACGATCAATAACAAATGAGCAAATTCTTGATCATGCCGTAGCTACACATGTTTACATTGAACAATGATTGGCCACATTAGCTCAATATAACGATTTTTACATGATAATCACCCCATGTAAAAAGCTCTTACAGACCGTTTTACGCAAGCACATAATCGGCTGAACAGACGTCTATTAGAACATCATCTTTTAGGTTGGCCTAAAAATCATCGTTGTCAGCAGCAAATACAGTGCATTCAGAAAGTCTTCAGACCCTTTCACTTTTTTCACATGTTGCAGCCTTGTGCTAAAATAAATAAAAAAAATTAAGTTTTACCCCATCAATCTGCACTTAGTACCCCATAATGAGTAAGTAAAAACGGAATTTTAAATGTTTGCAGATTTATTCAAACTAAAATTTCTCGTGGATATAAGTATTCAGACTCTTTGCTATGACACTTGCAATTTAGCTTTGGGGGCCTCCCATATCTATTGATCATTTTTGAGACGTTTCTACACCTTGACTGGAGTCCACCTGTGGTAAATTCAGTTGATTGGACATGATTTGGAAAGGCTCGTGTCTATAAAAAATTACTCACATCTGACAATAAATATCAATGCAAAAACCAAGTCATGAGGATGAAAGAACTGGCTGTAGGGCTCAGAGACAGGATTGTGTGGAGGCACAGGTCTGAATGGTCCAAAAAATGTTGCTGCACTAAAAACTTCAAAGAGCACATAATTCTTAAATGGAAGAGGTCTGGAAATCCAGGACTATTCCTAGAGCTATAAGGAAGGAATCCCAGCAGTCGTGTCTTGATGCGAATAAAGTATCTTTTTATTACATAAACAGAAATAGTCTTCTGACCAGGACGCGTTTCGGCGACTGTGCCTTCATCAACAAGTACATCCAAAAGTAATTTTAATAAGCTATATATACTATAGTCGCCACTCACAGGAACAGCAGGTCTATCCCATAAAGGGAGTAACCACATAAAGACAGGTGCAATCAATATCAAGTGAATAAACCAAAAAGCAATGAACACTTGGATACATATTCTATCTTACATATTGTAGACAATTTTCTTATGCATGTTCAGATATTCAACGTCTGAAAAATAAATGATACATAGATTGTGAACATGTAACAGAATTATTTCTTTACAAATGCATGACCTCATATTCCCTATTGAGGCCTCTAGGGTGTAATGTGTCCAACGTGTGGATCCAAAAGGCTTCCCTCCGTAACAAAATTTTCTTAATGTCAATGTACACTGCTCAAAAAAATAAAGGGAACACTTAAACAACACAATGTAACTCCAAGTCAATCACACTTCTGTGAAATCAAACTGTCCACTTAGGAAGCAACACTGAGTGACAATCAATTTCACATGCTGTTGTGCAAATGGGATAGACAACAGGTGGAAATTATAGGCAATTAGCAAGACACCCCCAATAAAGGAGTGGTTCTGGAGTGGTAACCACAGACCACTTCTCAGTTCCTATGCTTCCTGGCTGATGTTTTGGTCACTTTTGAATGCTGGCGGTGCTTTCACTCTAGTGGTAGCATGAGACGGAGTCTACAACCCACACAAGTGGCTCAGGTAGAGCAGCTTATCCAGGATGGCACATCAATGCGAGCTGTGGCAAGAAGGTTTGCTGTGTCTGTCAGCGTAGTGTCCAGAGCATGGAGGCGCTACCAGGAGACAGGCCAGTACATCAGGAGACGTGGAGGAGGCCGTAGGAGGGCAACAACCCAGCAGCAGGACTGCTACCTCCGCCTTTGTGCAAGGAGGAACAGGAGGAGCACTGCCAGAGCTCTGCAAAATGACCTCCAGCAGGCCACAAATGTGCATGTTTCTGCTCAAACGGTCAGAAACAGACTCCATGAGGGTGATATGAGTGCCCGACGTCCACAGGTGGGGGTTGTGCTTACAGCCCAACACCGTGCAGGACGTTTGGCATTTGCCAGAGAACACCAAGACTGGCAAATTCACCACTGGCGCCCTGTGCTCTTCACAGATGAAAGCAGGTTCACACTGAGCACATGTGACAGACGTGACAGAGTCTGGAGACGCCGTGGAGAACGTTCTGCTGCCTGCAACATCCTCCAGCATGACCGGTTTGGCATTGGGTCAGTAATGGTGTGGGGTGGCATTTCTTTGGAGGGCCGCACAGCCCTCCATGTGCTCGCCAGAAGTAGCCTGACTGCCATTAGGTACCGAGATGAGATCCTCAGATCCTCAGACCCCTTGTGAGACCATATGCTGGTGCGGTTGGCCCTGGGTTCCTCCTAATGCAAGACAATGCTAGACCTCATGTGGCTGGAGTGTGTCAGCAGTTCCTGCAAGACGAAGGCATTGATGCTATGGACTGGCCCGCCCGTTCCCCAGACCTGAATCCAATTGAGCACATCTGGGACATCATGTCTCGCTCTATCCACCAACGTCACGTTGCACCACAGACTGTCCAGGAGTTGGCAGATGCTTTAATCCAGGTCTGGGAGGAGATCCCTCAGGAGACCGTCCGCCACCTCATCAGGAGCATGCACAGGCGTTGTAGGGAGGTCATACAGGCACGTGGAGGCCACACACTACTGAGCCTCATTTTGACTTGTTTTAAGGACATTACATCAAAGTTGGATCAGCCTGTAGTGTGTTTTTCCACTTTAATTTTGAGTGTGACTCCAAATCCAGACCTCCATGGGTCAAAAATTTGATTTCCATTTGTTTATTTTTGTGTGATTTTGTTGTCAGCACATTCAACTATGTAAAGAACAAAGTATTTCAGAAGAATTTTTAATTAACTCAGATCTAGGATGTGTTATTTTGGTGTTCCCTTTATTTTTTTGAGCAGTGTACTTGTTGATGAAGGCACATTCGCCGAAACGCGTCCTGGTCATAGGACTATTTCTGTTTATGGAATAAAAAGATACTTTATTCGCATCAAGACACGACTGCTGGGATTCCTTCCTTATATTTCTGTGGATTGACGTCCTCTCCCGGGCAGCGTGCATCTGAGTGAGTGCTGGTTTTTCCACATCCATCATTATTCCTAGAGCTGACCTTCCCTCCAAACTTAGTAATAGGGGGGAAAGGGCCTTGGTAAGAGAGGTAAACAAAAACCCAATGGTCACTCTGGATGAGTTCTAAAGTTTCCTGTATGCAGATGAGAGAAAACTCCAGAAGATCAACAATTACAGCACTCTGCCAATCTGGGCCTTATGGCAGAGTGGCCAGAAATGAGTTTGACACATGACAGTTTGTAAAAAAGCACCTAAAGGACTCTCAGGCTGTGAGAAACAAGATTCTCTGGTCTACATAGTAACATAGTACATAAGGCCGAAAAAAGACATTTGTCCATCCAGTTCGGCCTGTTATCCTGCAAGTTGATCCAGAGGAAGGCAAAAAAAAAACCTGTGAGGTAGAAGCCAATTTTCCCCACTTTAGGGGAATAAAAAATTCCTTCCCGACTCCAATTAGGCAATCAGAATAACTCCCTGGATCAACGACCCCTCTCTAGTAGCTATAGCTTGTAATATTATTACACTCCAAAAATACATCCAGGCCCCTCTTGAATTCCATTATTGTACTCACCATCACCACCTCCTCAGGCAGAGAGTTCCATAGTCTCACTGCTCTTACCGTAAAGAATCCTTTTCTATGTTTGTGTACAAACCTTCTTTCCTCCAGACGCAGAGGATGTCCCCTCGTCACAGTCCTGGGGATAAATAGATGATGGGATAGATCTCTGTACTGACCCCTGATATATTTATACATAGTAATTAGATCTCCCCTCAGTCGTCTTTTTTCTAAAGTGAATAACCCTAATTTTGATAATCTTTCAGGGTACTTTAGTTGCCCCATTCCAGTTATTACTTCAGTTGCCTTCCTCTGGACCCTCTCCAGCTCTGCTATGTCTGCCTTGTTCACTGGAGCCCAGAACTGTACACAGTACTCCATGTGTTGTCTGACTAGCGATTTGTAAAGTGGTAGGACTATGTTCTTATCACGGGCATCTATGCCCCTTCTGATGCAACCCATTATCTTATTGGCCTTGGCAGCAGCTGCCTGACACTGGTTTTTGCAGCTTAGTTTGCTGTTCATTAAAATTCCTAGATCCTTTTCCATGTCAGTGTTACCGAGTGTTTTACCATTTAGTATGTACGGGTGACTTGCATTATTCGTTCCCATGTGCATAACTCTACATTTGTCAGTGTTAAACCTCATCTGCCATTTATCTGCCCAAGCCTCCAATCTATCTAGATCCCTCTGTAGTAGTATACTGTCCTCTTCAGTGTAAATTACTTTACACAGTTTAGTGTCATCTGCGAAAATTGATACTTTTCTATGCAAGCCTTCTACAAGATCATTAATAAATTAATTGAAGAGAATAGGGCCCAATACTGACCCCTGAGGTACTCCACTAGTGACAGTGACCCAATCTGAGTATGTACCGTTAATAACCACCCTCTGTTTTCTATCATTGAGCCAGTTACTTACCCACATACAGACGTTTTCTCCCAGTCCGAGCATTCTCATTTTATATACTAACCTTTTATGTGGTACAGTGTCAAATGCTTTGGAGAAGTCCAGATATATGACATCCATTGATTCGCCGCTGTCAAGTCTAGAACTTACCTCCTCATAGAAACTGATTAAATTAGTTTGGCATGACCGATCCCTTTACGAAGCCATGCTGATATGGCGTTATTTGCTTATTTCCGTTGAGATGCTCTAAGATAGCATCTCTCAGAAAACCTTTAAAGTTTAAACAGTTTACTCACAACAGATGTTAAACTTACCGGCCTATAGTTTCCAGGCTCTGTTTTTGGACCCTTTTTGAATATTGGCACCACATTTGCCATGCGCCAATCCTGTGGGACATTCCCTGTCAGTATAGAGTCCGCAAATATCAGAAATAAGGGTCTGGCTATGACATTACTTAATTCCCTTAGGATACGGGGGTGTATGCCATCCGGTCCTGGCGATTTGTTTATTTTAATCTTTTTAGGTCGCTGATGTACTTTTTCCTGGGTCAGACAGGACACTTTTAATGGGGAATTTATTTTTACATTCTGCATGTCATCTGACAGTTTATTTTCCTCAGTGAATACATTGGAGAAAAAAATATTTAACAGCTTTGCTCTCTCCTCTCTGCGACTCCCCCCTCAGTACTCTTTAAAGGGCCGACACCTTCAGATTTATACTTTCTAACATTTATATAATTGAAGAACATTTTAAGGTTAGTTTTACTCTCTTTGGCAATTAATCTGTCGGTCTCTAGTTTGGCCGCTTTTATTTGTTTTTTACATGTTCTATTTTTTTCCTTATAGTTTTTCAGTGCTTCCGTGCTACACTCCTGTTTTAGTGATTTATATGCTTTCTTTTTGTCATTTATTGCTTTCTTTACAGTTCTATTTATCCACATTGGTTTCTTTTTGTTCCTTAACCTTTTATTCCCACGGTATGCACCTCTCACAATGAGATTTTAGGATGTTTTTAAAGTTCTCCCATTTTGTGGCTGTATTTTTATTTTTGAGGACTTTGTCCCAGTTAGTTAGGCCTATGGCCCCTCTTAGTTGGCTAAATTGAGCTTTTTTGATTTTTGTTCCTCCCTGTAGAAACGCTCTTTTGAATGATAATTGGAAGGTTATTACATTATGGTCACTATTTCCCAGGTGTCCCCCAACCTGCACGTCTGTTGTTCTGTCAGGCCTATTGGTTAATACTAAGTCCAATATGGCCGTCCCTCTAGTCGGGTCCTGAACCAGTTGGGAGAGGTAATTGTCTTTGGTTATTGCCAAGAACCTGTTTCTCTTATGATATATACAAGTTTCAGTTTCCCAGTCTATAACTGGGTAGTTGAAGTCCCCCATAATAACCACCTCATTATGATTTGCCGCCTCGTCTATCTCGTTTAGTAGTAGATTTTCTGTGGACTCTGGTATATTAAGTGGTTTATAGTAAACTCGTATTAGTAATTTATTGTTATTTTTAGCTCCATGTATCTCTACCCACAGTGACTCCACATGTTCATGTCCCTCACTTATATCTTCACGGAGTGTGGGCTTTAGACAAGACTTTACATAAAGGAAAACCCCTCCCCCTCTCCGGTTTTGACGATCCTTTCACATTAACTGCCCAGTCATAGCTATCATCCAGCCATGTCTCAGTTATTCCCACTATGTCATAGTTCTCCTCACACATCACTAATTCCAGCTCCCCAGTTTTATTAGTCAGGCTTCTGGCATTAGTATACATACATTTGAGAGATGTATATTTTTTACCCTACACCTTTCCTTCTAAACTTTTCTAGTCCCTCCTTCAATTCCTCCCCCAGTCCCACTACATTGCCCCCGGTCTCTATCGGCCCTATCTTCCCCTCCTATAATGTAATTCCCCTCCCCCCCCAGTCCCTAGTTTAAACACTCCTCCAACCTTCTAGCCATCTTTCTCCCCAGCACAGCTGCCCCTTCCCCATTGAGGTGCAGCCCGTCCCTACAACAGAGCCTGTAGCCGATAGAAAAGTCGGCCCAATTCTCCAGGAACCCAAACCCCTCCTTCCTACACCAGTTCTTGAGCCACTTGTTAATCTCCCTAATATCCCGCTGCCTTTCTTGTGTGGCTCGCGGTACAGGCAGTATTTCGGAAAATACTACCTTTGAGGTCCTTGCCCTAAGCTTTTGACCTAAATCCCTGAAATCATTTTTATGGACTCTCCACCTACCTCTAACTTTGTCATTGGTTCCGATATGGACCATGACCGCTCGATCTTCTCCAGCCCCTCCCAATAATCTGTCAACCTGATCCGCGATGTGTCGAACTCTAGCGCCAGGAAGACAGCAAACTGTTCGGCGATCACGGTCTTTGTGACAGATTTCCCTATCTGTTCCCCTAATAATGGAGTCTCCCACTACCAGAACCTGTCTGGCCTTCCCTGCTCTCCTGGTTCCCTGCTTACTGGAGCTGATATTCCAATGACTGGCAGAGGAAGTGTCCGGCTGCAGCAGTGCCGTCCCTGGACTGACATCTCCCTCATCTGCCAAACGTGCAAACTTGTTGGGGTGTGTCAGATCAGGGCTAGCCTCCCTGGCACTCTACCCCGCTTTCTAACTGTTACCCAGCTAGCTACCTCACTTTCCTCAGCCTCCTCTCTGTCACCCTCCACCTCATCTACCCCAAAGAGTGCTTGCTCGATGAGAAGCAAACTCTTTTGCAAATTGTCAATGCCTCTCAGTGTTGCAACTTGCCCGTTTAGAGACTCGATTTGCGATTCCAAACGGTTAATTTGCTCACATCTTGAACAAAGATATACACCCTCGAACGGCAGTTCCAGGACTGCATACATCATGCAAGATGTGCACTGGACTGCGCTGTCAATTGTGCAACACATACTAAATGATATAACAAGATATAACTTTTTGGCCTCAATTCATTTTTGGAGGAAACTGGGCTTTACCCAATACCATCCCTACAGTGAAGAATGGTGGCAGCAGCTGTGGTGGAGTTTTTGAGTAGTTGGGACAGGGATACTGGTCAGAGTTGAGGGAATGCTGAATGGAAAAGTACAGAGAGACATTTTTAATGAAAACCGGATCCAGAGTACTCTTAACCTGTGACCCAAGCACACAGGCATGACAACACAAGAGTTACTTAGGGACAACTTTGTGAATGTCCTTAAGTGGCCAAGCCAGAGCCCTCACTTGAACCTTATTGAACATCTCTGGATAGACCTGAAAAATGACCATTGACGGTCCCCATTCAACTTGTCAGAGCTTAAAAAGGGAAAAATGGCAGAAAATCCCCAAATCCAGATGTGCCAACCTTGTGGCATTATACTCAAGATGACTGGAGGCTGTAATCGCTGCCAAAGGTGCTACAACGAAGTACTCAGTAAAGGTATTAATACTTATGTCAATGTAAGATCTTAGTTTTTTACTTTTTCAAACATTCTGTTTTCACGTTCTGAAGACTTTCCAAATACACTGTATGCCTATGTGAACAGAGGATGTTCTACAGATGATGTGCAAACTGTTTGGGTACTGTGCAGACTCACTTGTGCCCATACAGTTTGCCTCAAGTAGTGTAAAAAGCCCAGTAGCACCAATTGACTTAAATGGTTGTACAACACTTGTTATGTCCAGGCATCTGTATTTGTAAAAACACTTTAATGTATAAATCCTGAATTCACTGCATATCCACTTATTTTTATCTTATTTTTGGACTGTGGCTTACCTACCATGTGACTGCTCTGGGGCTGAGGAGTCTTGGAACTGATTCCAGACACCACGTAGTACTAGTGTTTGACTTGAGCAATCACTAGGAAGAGCTTAAAGCAAATACATTTTATAGCTCCATAAGTTTTATAGTAGCTGTGTAAGTTATTGCATGCAGAGCTCCACCTAGTGGTAGCTCCAGCCAATCAAAGTTTTATTTCTTACCTTGCAGTGAACTTGAAGCTGTATGTGTGAAAACCCACAATCATGGATAAAGCCATTTTACAAAATGACAATGAACATTAATTAAAGAGAACCTTTCACCACTCCTGACATGTCTGTTTTAATTGCTACATGCATTTCCCATGTAATAACAATTCTGGAGCATCTATTCTTATGTCTCTATGTTGTGCCATTCCTCTGTTATTTCTTCTAGAAGTTATGAATGAATTGCTATTAGTCTTCAGTAAGGGTACAGAGGAGTGGTAACCAGTTGGGGGGGGGGGGGGTGTACCTGCACAGACTTGCTCTATCCAATCAGTGCTGCCATTTTCAGACTGTGCAGGTACACCCCCCCCCCCCCCCAACTTGCTACTACCCCTCTGTACCCTTACTGCAGACAGCTAGCAATTTATTCAGACATAAGAATAGATGCTCCGGAATTGGTATGACATGGGGAATGCATGAAGCTATTAAAACAGACATGTCAGGAGTTGTGAAAGGTCCTCTTTAAACAAGTAGTACACTTGTTGGAGCTTTCAGTGTATTTGGGTAGGGCCCTTCCTAAGTTTTTCTATGGGGCCTAAGAAGTTTTATTTATGTTCTTGCTTTGGCCCTCAAGAATTTGTTATAAACATATAGTCCTACACACAGTAAAGCTTGACGGGCCACCATTTTTATTAGATCACATGCATACACAGGTAATTTGCGTTTTATCTGTTTGCACCTCCTAGACTATGTTTTGCAAAATTATTACCTGTAGATTGGCTTTAACTAATCCTGCATTTTAAACTTTTTTTTTAAGTTGTCTGACCACTTAAATTTTTTTGGTGTAAAATAATAAAAGTAATGCTCACCTTTCTGATCCCAGGAGCTCTGATCTGATGCATCCTGGGTTCCCCCCCAGTCTCTATACTCCCAGGTCACTTTTAACATGGACATATGACCGTTTCAGCCAATCACTGGCAGTAGCAGGTGCAGCAGTGCCTTATGATTGGCTGCAGCATCACATTTGCATGTTAAGAGGAAACAGGAAGTACAGGGGACTGGTGGGGGACCCGGGAAGCATTGGAACAGGAGAAATGGGCAATTGGTCAGGTGAGTATTACTTCTTTTATTATTTTATACCTTCCAGAGTAGCTTTGCAAAATAAATTAAGTGGACAGACAACCTTTTTAGAGAATAAGTGAAGGATTTAACCCATTAAGGCTCAATTACGTATTATTAGGTCACTGAGTGCTGATAGGTAACCCTCCATAATAGTGCCTCATAGCAATGCATGGGATCAGGAGCTGGGTTTGTTTCATTTGCTTCAGGTTCTGGCTGTATTATACAGCAGTCACCTGGCTCTCACTAGATATCTCTGATCCTGACAGTTTAACCCCTCAGATGCCATGGTCAATAACAACTAAAGCATCTGAGCATTTCAACAGAAGAAGGGAGCTCTGAACACCATAAAGGTGAAATCCTAAAAACAATTGTGTAATTGGATTGTTTTTTTAACACTGGTACCCAATTTTTAAAAGTTATACAAATTACCGGATGTACCGCAAAATGTTGCCATTTAAAAATACAACTTGTACTACAAAAAGCCCTCCGGAGCGGTCGTGGTCTCTTCAGTTTACAGCTAGCTGCAGTCAAGAGCCGCAAGGCCAATTGGGCCACAACGGCCTGATATTTAACTAATGAAGACCGTACTGTTAAGGTAATCTGAATTCTTAATGGCTGTGCGACACCTTCAATACCGTGCAACCATTACGAATTCACACCGCCTATAGTGAGGTCTTCATTTGTTAAATATCAGGCAGCTGTGGCCCAATTGGCCTTGCGGCTCTTGACTGAAGCTAGCCGCAAACTGAACAGACCACGACCGCTCCGGTGGGCTTTTTGTATGCAGGACAAGTTGTATTTTTTACCGCATCTGGCCTTCACCCTCTTCGTAACCGCGCTGTGTGGTCATATTCTAAAGTGTGACCTCACTAATATGTACCAGTAAAATAGCTGTCACGGCTGAGGATGGGGAAAATCCTCAGCCGTGCGGTGCCACGTAATGTTATGGCTGCTCGGCCAGGACAACAGGATTAGGGAGCAGGTCACCTCCTAAAGCGTCGCTAACCTGACCCTAACTCCTAGCTGCATGGGCCGACCTTTAAGGTAGAAGGACCCATGCTCCGGAACCTCGGATCCCTAACTCACCCTCCGACCGGTCCCTGGGCTAGGAGTCAAGGTAAGACGGCCTGTTCCTACTGGACACGGAGGAACAGGGGTCTCACTGGCCAAGCTGCAGGGAAAAGGGGAACACAAACAGACTTACGGATATGGCAGGTGAACTATCCGAGTTCCACCTACCTGCCACAGCCTTGCTGACTGGATCCCTGTGCAAACAGGAATCCAGATCCATAAGCTGCACAAAACAACATAAGAAAATCCCAACAGACCATCACATAGACATCACACATAAAGATGAACATAAACTTAATGTGACATAATATTTATGAACCACAAGGGTGGCTCTCACTGGCAGTTGGTAAACACAGGAGGCTGCTCCAGCTAAGCATGGCTGAAGCAACCCACAGACATATGCTAACAGTGAGGCTTTATAGGCCAAGAAGCCACACCCAGCAGTCAGACACACCCAGTGAGTCACACACACACACACACACACACACACACTGGGAAGGGAATTAACCCTTCCAGCACCAGGAAAGGGAAACACAAACTCAAACAGACAGTGTCCAACTGAAGAACACACTGTGGCTGTTGCCGCAGGCAACGACATGCGTGGCAAGCATGTCCTGGGAGTCAGCCCGAAGGCTAGGACACTGCCACCACATGTACACACTACAACCAAACGTTGCCACGGGCAACCACAGTGAAGGGAAGATGTAAGTGCACACCACACATAAGACAGAGTGCACACAGACATACATATCACACACACAAACTCCAAAGGGACCGCACACATACCTGTTGTCCGCGGCAACCGCACTTGAGGCAAACTACATCAAGCCTCAAGATGCGGTTGAAACAACAACCCAAACCGCGGGCAACTGTATGCGGCTCCCAAGGAGTCACGGCCAAAACCGTGGCCGTGACAATAGCACACATCATTTCATCCATATTGTACTGATGAAAGAGTTAGAATTTAGCATAACCAACAAAATCCTTCCATGAGCTCATTCTATATGGTAACTCTTTGACTCTTCCCGAAGAGTCTTGTTTTTGCTTATAGAGATTAGTATAAAAAGTGTCTTAAACAGAAAATAAATTTAATGCAATGTACTTTTTTGCCACATTTTGGTTAATAGTGCTTAGTAAATCTCCTCTGTTGCTGTGTTTATGATATGTTAAATATAAACTATCTACTGTCAAAACTTACAGGAATTCCTGTTGTTCTAGACAGTCCAATTGTGCCATACAAATATTTTCTGCCATGTAAACTCTTCAAACAATACACATTTGGCATCTCAGAATTGTGAAAAAAAAAAAAAAACTGCAACAACCTTGCTATGAAATATTTAGAGTCAAGGACAGAAGGAGCTTCTCATTGGGATAATGATGAAAGAAGTTCAGATGTTACAATGCTTTTTTTTTTTTTTTTTTTAAAGTTGCCTTTGTTGGGTTTTCTTTTAAGCTGTAGCTTTATTTATTTTCTTCCAAGACTGTATATTGATTCAGTTCCTCCAGAGATATTTTTTGGATGTTATATGAACAACGTTTAAATATTTGTACAGAAGGTTTATCCTTTTGATATGAAAAGGAAATTCAAACCATGGGTGCAAACAGATGTGAATGGTTGCACTCTGTATTGAGCCATGTATCTGCTTTAGATATTTTGAAAAGACAGTCTTTGTTCAGATCTTACTGGAAAGCCCAAAAGTTCCCCTCAGCAGAAAGCACTCTGCTGATGGTTATTTAATGACATGGGTATATGCCAGAAAATAGAATTTGGCAATGCCATGACAGGTTTTTGAATATCAAAAGACGATTACATGAAAAGTATAGAGGGTAATTTTTGATATTTTATTCAAGTGATTTGCTGAGATATAGAGGAGATCTTTTTACATTTTTTTTTTACGCCGCGTGAAGCTTGGGAAGGGAAAAAAAAGTTCAGTTCAAACCGACTGCTGTGTCTGTGTAAAAACTCAGAAATAGGATGACCTTTGATGTTCTCCTCATAAATTATAGCTTGTGTGTTAAAAATGATAATCCAGTTAATATGATTTATGCATGAGTTCCTCTGAGAAGCTATTACATTATTACTTCAAATAGTTTGGAATTAAGGAAATTTTCAGGCAAAGTAGAGGCTAATATGTCTGTGTTATCTGACTTAACTGGTCATTTTAAAGTCCTTAAGACAGTAGTAACATTACTTTTAAATGTTTTCTTGATTATACACAGTCTATTTATGTACACATACACCTATATATTTTTTACACGTGGAAAGATCCATTTTTAGGGATGGATATGCACATTAGACAGCAGTCAGCCAGTGGCATACTGTCAATTGAGACAGACCACAAAGTTGCTATGGGACCCACTAGGTTAGATGAGGGCTGGACAAACAGCCTCATCCCATTCCTGATTCTGTAAGGAGTTCCTGCTCTTCCCCGTGGAGTCAAAGTTTAGCTCCTCTCCCTTTTGGAGACTGCTCTTAGCAGTAGTCTAAGGAGCCCCTGCCATTTACTGTGGAGTTCTTGAGTCAGCAAAAATGGCTTTCTTCTTGCCACTCTTCCATAAAGGCCAGATTTGTGGAGTACCTGACTAAAAGTTGTCCTGTGGAAAGGGAAAAATTCTCTCACCTAAACTGTGAATCTCTGCAGTGCCTCCAGAGCGACTAAGGGCCTCTTGGCTGTTTCTCTAATTAGTGTTCTCCTTGCCTGAGCCATCAGTTTAGGTGGATGGCCATGTCTTGGTAGGTTTGCAGTTGTGCCATACTCCTTCCATTTTTGGATGATGGATAGAACAGAGCTCCATGAGATGTTCAGAGCTTGAAAAGAAAAATTATAACCCACCCCTGCTTTACATTTCTGCACAACTTTACCCCTGTCCTGTCTGGTGTGTTCCTTGGTTTTCATGATGCTGTTGATAACTAATGTTCTCTAACAAACCACTGAGGCCTTCACAGAACAGCTGTAGGTATACTGAGAATAGATTACACAGAGGTGGACTCTATTTACTAATTAGGTGACTTCTGAAGGCAATTGGTCACACTGTGTTTTATTTAGGGGTATCAGAGTACATGGAGTTGAATACAAATGCATATCACACTTTTCAGATTTTTATTTATTACAATTTTTGAAAACAATGTATGATTTTCCTTTCGCTTTACACATACTTGCTACTTTGTGTTGGTCTATCACATAAAATCCCAATAAAATACACTGCTCAAAAAAATAAAGGGAACACAAAAATAACACATCCTAGATCTGAGTTAATTAAATATTCTTCTGAAATACTTTGTTCTTTACATAGTTGAATGTGCTGACCACAAAATCACACAAAAATAAAGAATGGAAATCAAATTTTTTAACACATGGAGGTCTGGATTTGGAGTCACCCTCAAAATTAAAGTGGAAAAACACACTACAGGCTGATCCAACTTTGATGTAATGTCCTTAAAACAAGTCAAAATGAGGCTCAGTAGTGTGTGTGGCCTCCATGTGCCTGTATGACCTCCCTACAACGCCTGTGCATGCTCCTGATGAGGTGGCAGACGGTCTCCTGAGGGATCTCCTCCCAGGCCTGGACTAAAGCATCTGCCAACGCCTGGACAGTCTGTGGTGCAACGTGACGTTGGTGGATAGAGCGAGATGTGATGTCCCAGATGTGCTCAATTGGATTCAGGTCTGGGGAACGGGCGGGCCAGTCCATAGCATCAATGCCTTCGTCTTGCAGGAACTGCTGACACACTCCAGCCACATGAGGTCTAGCATTGTCTTGCATTAGGAGGAACCCAGGGCCAACCGCACCAGCATATGGTCTCACAAGGGGTCTGAGGATCTCATCTCGGTACCTAATGGCAGTCAGGCTACCTCTGGCGAGCACATGGAGGGCTGTGCGGCCCTCCAAAGAAATGCCACCCACACCATTACTGACCCAATGCCAAACTGGTCATGCTGGAGGATGTTGCAGGCAGCAGAACGTTCTCCACGGCGTCTCCAGACTCTGTCACGTCTGTCACATGTGCTCAGTGTGAACCTGCTTTCATCTGTGAAGAGCACAGGGCGCCAGTGGCGAATTTGCCAATCTTGGTGTTTTCTGGCAAATGCCAAACGTCCTGCACGGTGTTGGGCTGTAAGCACAACCCCCACCTGTGGACGTCGGACCCTCATATCAGCCACATGGAGTCTGTTTCTGACCGTTTTAGCAGACACATGCACATTTGTGGCCTGCTGGAGGTCATTTTGCAGGGCTCTGGCAGTGCTCCTCCTGTTCCTCCTTGCACAAAGGCGGAGGTAGCAGTCCTGCTGCTGGGTTGTTGCCCTCCTACGGCCTCCTCCACGTCTCCTGATGTACTGGCCTGTCTACTGGTAGCGCCTCCATGCTCTGGACACTACGTTGACAGACACAGCAAACCTTCTTGCCACAGCTCGCATTGATGTGCCATCCTGGATAAGCTGCACTACCTGAGCCACTTGTGTGGGTTGTAGACTCCGTCTCATGCTACCACTAGAGTGAAAGCACCGGCAGCATTCAAAAGTGACCAAAACATCAGCCAGGAAGCATAGGAACTGAGAAGTGGTCAGGTCACCACCTGCAGAACCACTCCTTTATTGGGGGTGTCTTGCTAATTGCCTATAATTTCCACCTGTTGTCTATCCCATTTGCACAACAGCATGTGAAATTGATTGTCACTCAGTGTTGCTTCCTAAGTGGACAGTTTGATTTCACAGAAGTGTGATTGACTTGGATTTACATTGTGTTGTTTAAGTGTTCCCTTTATTTTTTTGAGCAGTGTACATTTAGGTTTGTGGGTGTAACGAGAAAAAATTTGGAAAAGTTCAAGTGTTATGAATACTTTTTCAAGGCTCTCTCTCTCTCTCTCTCTCTATATATATATATATATATATATATATATATAGAGATAGATATATAGAGTATATATAGGCCCAATTCTAAATAGAAAGAGAGAGAAAGGTAAGCTATTATAGTGTTGGCCTATGCCCATCACCCTCTGCTCACAGGCATGGCTGACATCCATGGTGGTCCAGTACTGCTACTATTCCACTTTTGCTGCCCAGTACGACCATCTGCCCGAAGCAGCAACTCCTTCACAAGCTGCCTATCTGGTCAACACACACACCTCAATCTTCCCCAGCCAATGGCTGGTCACCATGAGCAATAGCCTCTAGTTTGCTAGTGTCTTGCAAACATGTGCTGTTTCTATGTTCATATGCCCGTGTACCAATTTCTGCCTGTTTCTCAGATTTGATCCTTTGCTGCCTGACCTGACCTTTGCCTGATTTTGTTTGTTCCTTTATTGCTCCGCATCGGTGTCTCCTGACCCTAGTGTGTCAGCAGTGTGTCACTTGAATAGAGGCTACTCCAAAAGGCAGCAGCCTGGTGCAGCAGCAGCCCTGTGGTAGAGTCCAGATCCCTGTATAGGTGTTAAAGGGTAAAGACAAAGAGGTCACTTAGATATCACCCTTAGGAGTAGCCTCAAACAAAATCTGTTCAAGTGACACAGCGGATCCATATCTGCTTTATAACAGTTTGCTCAGACCATGAATCCCACTGGCTCGTCCAAATTGTCTCTCTTTGAAGTATAAAAGGAGCTAACTTCCAGTGCGGTTGCCAAGAGCAGCTCCTGCAGTACCTGAATACTATTTCAGGACTACTATTGCTCCTGCACTGCTGCCTTAAATCACAGTGTCTGCACCACCACCTCTGTCAGTCACAGCTTCTGATGTTTCCGGTCAGTACCTACCATTACCCCCACACTATAAAAGAGATATTAAGTAATGCCATAGTTTCCTAAAGCAGTGTACTATTTACTTTGAGTTACAGGCCAAGCAGTTTCCAACGGAGCATACTAGCACTCCTAGTTTTTCTCCTGTCCAGAGAAGCACTAGCCTGGGCTACTCCTCTCTTGGAAGAGCCTGGATAAACTACTTCTGAAGCCTCTTCTTTTCTGCACCTTTGCCAAGATAACCACAATTGGAGTGTACAACACACAGTTCTGCACCCTCGCCTCTAAACTCCTCTTTAATAGTGTTGAGCGAGCATGCTCAGCTGAACTGCTGTTTGGCTTGAACATCGCTATGCTCGGCACATGGTGGCAGTCGGCCGAGTACCGCATGTGCTCGTGCGCCATGCTCGAGTCTCCTCCCCGCATGTTTCGTGGCTGCTATGCAGCCAATAAACATGCAGGTAAGAACTGCCCTCACTGTAATGCCAGTAGCCATATTGGCTACTGGCATTACAGTGATTGGCTGGCCGGAACACGTCATCGGGTGCTATATAGCACCCGATGACGCATGTTCAGCTCATTTGTAGTCAGGGAGAGCTGCGCTTTGGAAGGGACAGAGAGTGTAGGGAGTCTGATCGCAATCAATTCACTAGAAAAACGTTTCAAAGACCCAAAAGTCCTTTTAAAGGGCTTCTACCACCAGAAATACTGTTATGTAGCTGACTGACATTAGCGATGCGCTAATGTCAGCACTACATAACAGTATGTTTCTAACATTTGTCCCTGTAGCCGTTTTTGTAAAATAAGCACTTTTATAAAATGCTAATGAGCCTCTAGGTGCTATGTGGGCGAAAAATCAGCACCTAGAGGCTCCGTCTACTTACGCTTTATCCCGCCCAGGTCCCCTGTTCTGCACGCCCCGCTCCTCTTGATTGATGCCACGGTCCACCGCATCGTTGACGAAATCCCGTGCCTGCGCCGTTCACTTCTGGTTTCGGCGCAGGCGCAGTGAGTGAATGAATGATGCGCTCCTGGTGCTGGATTCCTCACTGCGCCTGTACCGACTACGTCACAGTGAGGAAGCCGGCATCAGGAGAGCGGCCTTCACTCACTGCGCCTGCGCTGAAGACAGAAGTGAACGGCGCAGGCACGGGATTTCATCAACAATGCGGTGGACCGTGGCATCAATTAAGAGGAGCGGAGCAGTCAGAACAGGGGACCTGGGCGGGATAAAGGCTGAGTAGACGGAGCCTCTAGGTGCTGATTTTACGCCCACATAGCACCTAGAGGCTCATTAGCATATAATAAAAGTGCTTTTTTTTTACAAAAACGGCTGCAGGGACAAATGTTAGAAACATACTGTTATGTAATGCTGACATTAGCGCATCGCTAATGTCAGTCAGCTACATAACAGTATTTCTGGTGGTAGAAGCCCTTTAAGGACTATTGTGTGTGGTGGCAGGCTGCCAGTATTTTAAAGCTACAGTACAATTTTTTCCCCCCAGCATTTTCAATACTTTTTATATAGAGGGTGTCTGCAGTGACTAGAGACATCTGTCCAATACCTTCTGTGTGTCAGGGCCAGAGATTGGAGAAATATAACTGAAAAATACTATATATTTTCCATCATTTTCAATAATTTTTCTATAGAGGGTGTCTGCAGTGATTAGAGACATCTGTCCAATACCTTCTGTGTGTCAGGGCCAGAGATTGGAGAAATATAACTGAAAAATACTACGGATTTTTCATCATTTTCAATAATTTTTCTATAGAGTGTGTCTGCCGTGACTAGAGACATCTGTCCAATACCTTCTGTGTGTCAGGACCAGAGATTGGAGAAATATAACTGAAAAATAAAATATTTTTTGCATCACTTTCAATAATTTTCATGTAGAGGGTGTCTATAGTGACTAGTGACATTTGTCCAATACCTTCTATGTGTCAGGGACAGAGATTGGAGAAATATAACTGAAAAGAACTATATTTTTTGCATCACTTTCAATAATTTTCATGTAGAGGGTGTCTATAGTGACTAAAGCCATCTGTCCAATACTTTCTGTGTGTCAGGGGCAGAAATTGGAGAAAAATAACTGAAAAATACTCTACATTTTGCATAATTTTCAATAATTTTTCTATAGAGGGTGTCTGCAGTGACTAGAGACATCTTTCTAATACCTTCTGTGTGTCAGGGCCAGAGATTTGAGAAATATAACTGAAAAATACTATATATTTTCCACCATTTTCAATAAATTTTCTATAGAGTGTATCTGTGTCACGGCTGTGTCATGGTCTGGTGTAGTGGACCATGACACTTTTGCCGTGCATACTTGTTGCTGGTGGCAACATGTTGTTTTGCATGTTTTAACTCTTCCCCTTTTAAGTTGTGTGTCCCTTCCCATCCTGGTGTGTTCGGGGTTAAGATGTGTGCTTGGTGGAGCTGGGTGTGGCCTCTGGCTCGTCTTATACAGTGTTGTGAGCCTGAAGGTCAGTTGGTTGTTTGCCTGTATATGTGTAGGAGCTCTGCTCCTTTCTGGATGTGTCATCTTAACTGTGTGAGGGCATCCTAGTTGGACATCGTTTGTCTCTCTTTGTCTCCTTTCCCCTCCTCATCTGTTATGTTGTTTGGTGTGGTTTATGTCATGTCTGGTGTTCCATGTCAGGTCGGTTTGGTGTTGTGATCTGCATGGATGATTGATATTTTCCCCTGTCTGTTGTTACCTCCGAAAGGGGGTCCCATTGGTTTCCCAGAGGGGTGAACCTAAAAGATATTTGCAGCCTTGCCTGGAGCCACTTTGCATCGGTCACAGCATGGGGGTCCAGGTTGTTTTGGTGTTTTTCCATCTTTGCTGCGGCAGGTAAGTGTTTGATGTTCTGGTGAGCTGTTGTTTCTCCAGGTGCTTACCTGCCGTTCAGTTGCTGCTGATTCTATCTTTTCCCTTCTGTTACTAGGCTGCTGGAGACTCCGGTTTGTCTGTTTCCTTGAGGTACCGGTTGTCTCCTATCCCTGACCTCTATGCAAGGGACCATTAGGGTCAGTAGGATCCAGGTTCGAGTGTATGAGCCCTCCCACCTTTAGGGGGCGCTCATACGGTCAGGAGATCAGGGTCAGGATTAGGGCGGCTGTAGGAGGTGACCTGCTCCCTATCCCTGTTTTCGGGCTTAGTACCAGCTCTAATTATACGGTGGGGGTTTCTCCCACTCCCCACCGTGACAGTCTGCAGTGACTAGAGACATTTGTGCAATACCTTCTGTGTGTCAGGGCCAGAGATTGGAGGAATATAACTGAAAAATACTATATTTTTTGCATCATTTTCAATCATGCTCATATAGAGTGTGTCTGCAGTGACTAGAGACATCTGTCCAATACTTTCTGTGTGTCAGGGCCAGAGATTGGAGAAAAATAACTGAAAAATACAATATATTTTGCATAATTTTCAATAATTTTTCTATAGAGGGTGTCTGCAGTGACTAGAGACATCTTTCGAATACCTTCTGTGTGTCAGGGCCAGAGATTGGAGAAATATAACTGAATAACACTATGTATTTTCCATTATTTTCAATAATTTTTTTATAGAGTGTGTCTGCAGTGACTAGAGACATCTGTCCAATACCTTCTGTGTGTCAGGGTGGGAGATTGGAGAAATATAACTTAAAAATACTATATTTTTTGCATCATTTTCAAAAATTTTCATATTAAGGGTATCTGTAGTGGCTAATGACATCTGTCCAATACCTTCTGTGTGTCAGGGCCGGAGATTGGAGAAATATAACTGAAAAATACTATATATTTTGCATCTTTTTTAATAATTTTCATATAGAGGATGTCCGCAGTGACTAGTGACATCTGTCCAATACTTTCTGTGTGTCAGGGCCAGAGATTGGAGAAAAATAACTGAAAAATACTATATATTTTGCATTATTTTCAATAATTTTCATATAGAGGATGTCTGCAGTAACTAGAGACATCTGTCCAATACCTTCTGTGTGTCAGGGCCAGAGATTTGAGAAATATAACTGAAAAATACTATATATTTTCCATCATTTTCAATAATTTTTCTATAGAGGGTGTCTGCTGTGACTAGAGACATCTTTCGAATACCTTCTGTGTGTCAGGGCCAGAGATTGGAGAAATATAACTGAATAACACTATGTATTTTCCATTATTTTCAATAATTTTTTTATAGAGTGTGTCTGCAGTGACTAGAGACATCTGTCCAATACCTTCTGTGTGTCAGGGCGGGAGATTGGAGAAATATAACTTAAAAATACTATATTTTTTGCATCATTTTCAAAAATTTTCATATTAAGGGTGTCTGTAGTGGCTAATGACATCTGTCCAATACCTTCTGTGTGTCAGGGCCGGAGATTGGAGAAATATAACTGAAAAATACTATGTCTTTTCCATCATTTTCAATAATTTTCATATAGAGGATGTCTGCAGTGACTAGTGACATCTGTCCAATACTTTCTGTGTGTCAGGGCCAGAGATTGGAGAAAAATAACTGAAAAATACTATATATTTTGCATTATTTTCAATAATTTTCATATAGAGGATGTCTGCAGTAACTAGAGACATCTGTCCAATACCTTCTGTGTGTCAGGGCCAGAGATTTGAGAAATATAACTGAAAAATACTATATATTTTCCATCATTTTCAATAATTTTTCTATAGAGTGTGTCTGCAGAGACTAGAGACATCTGTCCAATACTTTCTGTGTGTCAGGGCCAGAGATTGGAGAAATTTAACTGAAAAATACTATGTATTTTCCATCATTTTCAATAATTTTTTTTATAGAGGGTCTCTGCAGTGACTAGAGACATCTGTCCAATACCTTCTGTGTGTCAGGACCAGAGATTTGAGAAAAATAACTGAAAAATACTATATATTTTCCATCATTTTCAATAATTTTTCTATAGAGTGTGTCTGCAGTGACTAGAGACATCTGTTCAATACCTTCTGTGTGTCAGGGCTAATGATTGGTGAAATATAACTGAAAAATACTATATTGTTTGCATCATTTTCATTAATTTTCATATAGAGGGTGTCTGTAGTGACTAGTGACATCTGTCCAATACCTTCTCTGTGTCAGGGCCAGAGATTGGAGAAATATAACTGAAAAATACTATGTCTTTTCCATCATTTTCAATAATTTTTCTATTGAGTGTGTCTGCAGTGACTAGAGATTGGAGAAATGTGTGTCAGGGCTAATGATTGGTGAAATATTGGTGAAATATAACAGAAAAATACTATATTGTTTGCATAATTTTCATTAATTTTCATATAGAGGGTGTCTGTAGTGACTAGTGACATCTGTCCAATACCTTCTGTGTGTCATTGCCAGAGATTGAAGAAATATAACTGAAAAATACTATATTTTTTGCATCATTTTCAATAATTTTCATATAGAGGTTGTCTGCAGTGACTAGTGACATCTGTCCAATACCTTCTGTGTGTCAGGGCCAGAGATTGGAGAAATATAACAAAAAAATACTATATTTTTTGCATCATTTTCAATAAATTTTCTATAGAGGGTGTCTGCAGTGACTAGACACATCTGTCCAATACCTTCTGTGTGATATGGCCAGGGAATGGAGAAATATAACTGACATCTATTTTCCATACTTTTTCCATATACTGTGCTTGCTGTGAACTGCGACATCCGTGCCACATCTTGTGTGTCAAGCGTGCATATAACATTTAATATGCGCAAGGCGAGCAGTAAGGGACGGGAAAGTGGCTGTGATGCTGATGGTTCACACAGAGGCCGTGGCCCTGGGCGTGTTGAATCTGTGCCTGCTGCCAGAGCACAAGAAAAACAATCATCCACGATACCTAGCTTCATGTCCCAGTTTGCAGGGCGTCGCAGGACAAAACTCTTGAAGTCAGACCAGTATGACCAGGTGGTCTGTTGGATTGCAGCAGATAATGCTACCAGTTGGTTAAGCACCACCCTGTCCTCCACTAAGTCCAGTCTCAGTAGCCAAGAGTCTGGTCAACAGAATCCTCTCCCTGATCCTCCTTCCTCCCACCATGGAGAGTCTGGCCAAACAAGTGATCCCACACTCGGAATTCTTTTCATCGCCATTACTTGATTTGGCCCTCTCACCAAGTACGCTTGAAGAGGGACATGAGATCTTGTGCCCTGATTCACAACCTCTTGAGCATCAACAGTCACAAGAACATGACGATGGGGAACTGCAATTAGTGTTTAATGAGGTGGATGATGATGAGACACATTTGCCAATGAGTCAACCACAATTACTGTCTCAAGAGGTTGATGAAGAGGATGAGACCCAGTTGTCAATCACTGAGGTTGTGGTTAGGTCAACAAATCAAGAGGATGATCAGAGTGAGGAAACGGAAGAGGAGGTGGTGGACGATGAGGTCACTGACCCAACCTGGGAAGGTGGAAAGCCGAGCGAGGACAGCAGTACAGAGGGGGAAGGATCTGAGGAACTGCAACAGTCTGGAAGAGGCAGTGTGGTGGCAAAAGGGAGAAGGCGGGCCACACTGAACAGGCCCACAACTGTTCCATGCAGCACCCCCTTGCGTAAATCTCCCTTGCCAAGGGGTAGGTGTTCCGCAGTATGGCACTTTTTTGAGGAAAGTGCGGACGACAAAAGAATAGTAGTTTGCAACTTGTGCCACACCAAAATAAGCCGGGGCATGAACACTAGCAACCTCACCACCACCAGCATGATCCGCCACATGGAATCCAATCACCGTAACAAGTGGGAAGAACGCCTGGGTCTACAATCTGTGTCTGCCAGTCACACCACTGCCTCCTCTTCCCATATGGTACGTGCTGGCCAATCGCCTGTCGAAGGTGTAGGTGAGGATGCCTTCTGCCCTGCACCTGGACCTTCACAAGCACCATCAGCAACCTTATCCACTTCCCTGTCCCAGCGCAGCGTCCAAATGTCATTACCCCAGGCATTTGAATGCAAGCGCATATACCCAGCCACCCACCCACAGGCCATAGCACTAAATGCGCACTTTCAAAATTACTGGCCCTGGAAATGTTGCCATTTAGGCTTGTGGACACTGAGGCTTTCCGCAGCCTGATGTCAGCGCCTGTCCCGCAGTACTCTGTCCCCAGCCGCCACTATTTTTCGAGGTGTGCCATGCCCGCCTTACACCAACATGTGTCCCGAAACAACAAACGTGCCCTGACCAACGCAGTTACTGGGAATGTCCACTTAACCACAGAAACATAGACAAGTGCATTTGGCCAGGGACGCTACATTTCCCTGACGGCACACTGGGTGAACATTGTGGAGGCCGGGAGTGAGTCATACCCTGGGATGGCACAGGTGTTACCAACGCCGAGGATTGTGAGCCCTAATTTCATCAGGGTTATCACCAGCACCTACGTTAGTGGCTCCAACCCCTACTTCTCCTCCTCCACCTCCTCCTCCACTTCCACCTCCGAATTATCCGCGTGCAGCAGCAGTCAACCATCAGCCGGTAGCTGAAAGCAGTGTAGCACTGCAGTGGTGAAGCGTCAACAGGCCGCGCTGAAGCTGATATGCTTAGGAGACATAAAGCACACCGCTGCAGAACTGTTGCAGGGTATAAGAGACCAGACTAAGCTCTGGCTTTCGCCACTCAACCTACAACCAGGCATGGTCGTGTGTGATAATGGCCGTAACTTGGTGGCGGCTTTGGAGCTCGGCAAGCTCACACACATCCCATAACTTAGTGTATCAGCGGTTTCTCAAAACCTACCCCAATTTGCCTGAGCTACTCGTGAAGGTGCGCCGCGTGTATGCACATTTCCGCAAGTCATCGACAGCTTCAGTCGGTCTGTCAACGCTGCAGCAGCGCTTGAAATTTTCAGCTCACCGGCTGTTGTGTGACGTGAGCACGTGCTGGACCTCCACGTTCCACATGTTGGCCAGGCTTTGTGAGCAGCATAGGGCAGTAGTGGAATACCAGCTGCAACATGGTCGTCGCCTTTCCAGTCAGCTTCCTCTAATCAGAAGCGAGGAGTGGGCATGGATGTCTGACCTCTGTGAGGTTTTAAGAAACTTTGAGGAATCAACACAGATGGTGAGTGGTGGTAACGCCATTATCAGCATCACCATCCCACTTCTGTGTCTACTCAAACGCTCGCTGCTCACAATTAAGGACAACACTTTGCATGTGGAAGAGGTGGAAATGGGGGAAGAAGACATTACACAGGGTGATAGCCAGACCACCCTCCGTCCATCTTAGCGCGAATTGGATGATGAAGAGGAGGAGGAAGAGCAGGAGACGGTTACCTCCGCTACAGAGGGCAGTACCCATGGAAGTTTAATTCAATCTGTTCAGCGTGTGTGGGCAGAAGAGGAGGAAGAGGATGAGGAGATTGAGAGTGATCCTCCTGATGATGACAGCGAAGTCTTGCCTGTTGGTACTCTGGCACACATAGCTGACTTCATGTTAGGCTGCCTTTCCCGCGACCCGTGTGTTATACGCATTTTAGACAACACGGATTACTGGGTGTTCACCCTTCTCGACTCCCGCTACAAAGAGAATTTCTCATCTCTCATTCCTCAGGTGGAGAAGACGAGCAAAAAGGTGCAATACCAGAAGGTCCTTGTTGAAAAATTGCTGGACACGTGGCAGGACCTGGCACTCTACGCCTTGGAGGTGCTGGCCTGCCCTGCCGCCAGTGTTTTGTCTGAGCGGGTATTTAGTGCTGCTGGTGGCATTATAACAGATAAGCGTATCCGCCTGAAAATGCTGACAGGTTGACTCTTATAAAATTTAACAAGGCCTGGATTGCCCCAGACTTCGACTCCACCAGAGGAAAGCAGATGAACAAAGGCACTTTAAATGTGTTGTTTAATGTACTGAATACACTGTATTCCCATGCACCCCTTCCACCACAAAAAAGGGTATATGATTAAATCTTCCTTTTCTCATCCTCCTCCTCCTCTTCCATCATATCAACATGCTTATTCATCGCATATAATGCCCTCGCATATAATTTTTTACAGGGTCAGCTCAACTGCAGGCCCACACAAATAATTTTTTACAGGGTCAGCTCAACTGCAGGCCCTCGCATATAATGTTTTACAGGGTCAGCTCTACTTCAGGCCCTCGCATAAAATGTTTTATAGGGTCAGCTCAACTGCAGGCCCTTCGCATATAATGTTTTACAGGGTCAGTTCAACTGCAGGCCCTCGCATATAATGCTTTAGAGGGTTAGCTCACCTGCAGGCCTTCGCATATAATGTTACCAAATTTCTGACCTTTTCCTATGAACCAGGCACCCTCCCCTCTTCATAGCAGGGGGTGCCTGGTTTAATGTTCAGGTTCTCCTTTTGACTTACATCCCGATGTGTTGGTGCTCGATCATCACTACTGTTTAGCAATGAGGTCCTGGTAGCTGCTTTCTGGGAGGATTTGGCAGAGCGGATTAAGGATAAGGTTGGCAGGTCGAGATGTACCATCTACCCTGGATGACCTGATTACTGTAGCTACTAGTGTTGAGCGAATAAAAGCATCTGAAATAGAATTCGATATGAAGTTTAAGAAAATTTTTATTGTCATCTAAGCTGAATTTCCTCACAATTAGATTTTTTCTAAAGTGACTACTGCACATTTTACAAAGTGAAAGTAAGACGCTTGGGAATGCCATATTACCCATCATGCCATGTAGCTAGCCAATTAGCAGATAGCCATCCCCTGTGATGTCCCAGACCTATAAAAAGCCTCATTCTGCACGGTCTCTGCCATTTCACTGTGAGCTGAGCTTAGGGAGAGATGTGACAAGCGCTCATGTGCTAGGGACATTGTTGCAGAAAACAATTAAAAAAAAGAATATTGGAGAAAGTGAGTGGAGGGACAGTGCAGGGGGATCGTAGGGAGAGTTTTTCGAGACTATAGGGAAAGCATAGGGAGACTGCAGGGACAGTGCAGGCTGAGTGTATTCGTCCTGTGCATCTTGTTCACCTGATGCGCCATTCATACTGTGACACAGTGAGAAGTTTGGTCTGGGGAAATAGGTATTTTCCTCCCAGCATGTGCTGCTGGGCTGATTTACAGCCAGATGAGGTCAAATACCGGACCGGATTTTAAGTGCCTGTCCGGGTTTTGGCAACAGCTGGCTGTCCATAAATAGGTATGGACGTACAGGTATATCACACCCCTGCCTCAATCATTTTTTGGGGGGTCAACTGGTATATCACACCAGTTGCAATTGTTTGTTCCAATAGCATTTGTCCCTCTGTATAGCTGCGGTATCTCAGCAGAACCGCACACAAATGCTGCACAATACAAATGCACTATATAGAAATTATATTATAGGTATATCACACCCCTGCCTCAATCAGTTTTTTTGGTGGGCAACTGCTATACCACACCAGTTGCAATTAATTGTTCCAATAGCGTTTATCCCTCTGTATAGCTGCAGTATCACAGCAGAACCGCACACAACTGCTGCACAATACAAATGCACTATAATATACTTTCTATATTAGAAAGTATATTATAAGTATATCACACCCCTCAGTATGTCACACCTATTGATAGCACACCTATACCAGTCCTTAAAAGGACTTTTGTGGCCCTATTAGCTAGCGGTTGGTGTCTCTAACAGTCTGTTCCTGCTCCACACAGCAACCTCTCCCTACACTGGCAAAAGACTGAATGTAAAATGGCAGCCAGATCGGGTTTATTCATAACGTAGGGGGTGTGTTCATGTGCTCAAACGTCCTGTTCCACCTAATGGATGTGTCATGGGTCAAAGTTCAGCACAATGCAAAAGAATATGGTGCTGGAAGACATCGCCATATGTTCGCATGTTCGGCGAACCGCGAACGAGCCAAGTTTGCTGCGAAATGACCACCGGGTGAACCGCAAGGCCATCTCTACCCATGAGTGGAAGCAGTGGGAGAGGTACAGGAGACTACCTGCAGGGAACCCTCTAGCAGTGCACAGGTTCATAAAGATGCAGGCAGGCATCACACAGTGGTGGATGGAAAATGGCATAATCGTCAGTGTGGGAATTTTTCAGCAAGTCACTGGGGGACCTTAGCGTGGAGTTATTCGGGGAATGTTGGCAGAAAGTAAGACACGGCCAGGGCATGACAGTCCTGCATCAACTCTCGTGTTAAGCAAGTTAAAGCATCCAAAGTGGAATTTGATCCGAAGTTTAGAAAAAAATAAATTTGCCACAAATCCAAATTTCCTTGTGCGTCATGGTAACAAATCAGTTTTTCCTAAAATGGCATCTGCACGTGTTACAAAGTGAAAGTAAGAAGCCCGGAAACTTGATATGACTCATGATGCCGTGCAGCCAGCCAATCTACTGTTAGCCATCCCCCTGTGGTGTCACCGCCCTATAAAAGCCTCATCCGACACGGTCTCTGCCATTTCACTATGACTGAGCACAGGGAAAGACATAGCAAGCACTCATACACTAGGGACAGTGTTGCTGAAAGCTGGTTTAAAGAAGAATATTGGAGAGGTCGAGTGAAGGGACAGTGCAGGGAGACTACAGGTTGATTAACATTCACTGTTAATCCGGTATGTTAGCAAAACAGCTACATTGAGTCCGTATTCCGGGGCGGTGTAATATTTTGCCCAGTTCAACTGAGCAGTGGAGTCACATTTATCATAGCAAATGCATTCTGTTAGCTGTTGTGTTACATAGTGTCAGTATTAGGCCACAGTTAAATATCCAACTACAAGCTTCTTAACTTTATGAATCTTTAATACACGCTGGAGCTTTAAAAACCGCGGATACAGGTGTAATATATCACCATGTGCATCACATTTTACGACAATTATAATCAGAATTTGTCCATTATTTTAATGATACAGTTAAATATTTTGTCCTGTACAAGTGTGCCGTGGACAAAAATTCATCATCGCTAATGTGATCTTTTAGCAAACAAAATTATTCTTCGTCGATATTGCAATCCCCATTCTCTGTGATGAACATGTTGGGTAGACACACGGCGATCCATTTAGTGTAGCATGCGTGCAACCCCCAGACATCTAAGGGGCATCACAGTCCTGTTATTACTGAACGCCACTTGTCCTTCGAAGATGCTGGATGCAGACCGACTGAAAACTAGCTGCCATATAAGATGATAACTAAACAGGTACTGTTGCTGGTTATTTGACCACCTGGGGTCAAATAACTACTTAACACGGAGGAGTCTCGTCAGTTATCAGAATGAACCAGACAAATAACTCCACCAACTCAACCCAAATTCATCATAGCTAATACATTCTTTTACAGAAAAAATTATTATAAATGTCGTTTATTGCAACTGTTTATGGTTGGAACTAGGACCGTATTAACAGACAAATCGCTCCACCAACTGGACCCAAATTCATAATTCCTAGCTACCATTTTCTGTTGTGAAAATTTTATTCAGCGTCACTCTGACAGCCACACAAATTTTAAACTAATTCTACTGTACTGTACAGTGCAATGAAATTTTAACCCATGTGGATCCCTCCATAAGGTTCACGATCCGTCCATAGTAAAAACCTAATGGTATTTTGCATTCGAAATGTATTAAGGTTTAAACCAAATGGGCCAACATGGTCGATGGATCAAACATGGCAACAGGATTATTGCCATAAGAACAGGAGCCTGAAAACTAGCTGCCATATAATATTGTGACCAAACAGGGGCTGTTGCTGGTATGGAGTAACAGCATCTGAAGGGTTAAAATTCTGTGAGTGCCATTACTGCCAGTCGCAGACATTAGTGCCAGGGGTCTGCTCTTTAAAACAGCAGACATCCCACTGCATGTGCCAGAGGGTGCCATTTTTAAATGCCTGGCTGTCAACGTAAATATACTGTCGGCGGTCGGGAAAGGGTTAACTTCCAAGCTTTCACACTGAGAGGCCTGGTTATACCTGATTTATAGCGATTTGTGACAAATTAATTCGTAATAAATTAAATTTCTTGTTGAAGTTCAGCGAATCGACCGAATGGAATTTTTAAAAACTGCGCTCATCATAGACCTCCACTTCAGTGGACAGCTTAAAGAGTCTTTGTGTGAGAGGAAAGTGCCAAGACTGGCACCGGCATTTAAAAGGCCCTTGCTTTCTTCTTTGTCTCCTCCCCTAGCCCATTCAGTTAGATAGAATCAGATTGTGTGAGGAGGAACGTCGACTTTGATGGAGCAACAGTCTATGTTACTGTAGTCCTCAGGGTCAATACAAGTATTGCCCCCTCAAGTCAGGAAACTCCAGTACCTAGGATTGGTTGGAGAGATTGCCCTTGGTGAAGACAAGCTATCTTCAAGACCAGTGGCGTAACTAGAATTCTATGGGCTCCAGGGCAAACTTTGGATTGCCCCCCCATTATAGGTTTGAATTTTGCCCCCTTCAATGCTGTATATATTTCATTTTGCCACCTGACTCTGTATATATATCATTTTGCCAGCTCTGTATATTGTTGAATGATTGCCCCCTCTTACTCTGTATATATTTTATTTTCCCCCCACTCACTCTGTATATATTTCATTTTCCCCCCTCTCACTCTGTATATATTTTATTTTGCCCCTTCTCACTCTGTACATATTTTATTTTGCCCCTTCATACTCTGTATATATGTCATTTTGCCCCTTCATACTCAGTATATATTTGATTTTGCCCCCTCTCACTCTGTATATATTAGATTTTTTTGCCCCCTCTGTCATATATACACTCACCTAAAGAATTATTAGGAACACCATACTAATACGGTGTTGGACCCCCTTTTGCCTTCAGAACTGCCTTAATTGTACATGGCATTGATTCAACAAGGTGCTGATAGCATTTTTTTGAAATGTTGGCCCATATTGATAGGATAGCATCTTGCAGTTGATGGAGATTTGAGGGATGCACATCCAGGGCACGAAGCTCCCGTTCCACCACATCCCAAAGATGCTCTATTGGGTTGAGATCTGGTGACTGTGGGGGCCATTTTAGTACAGTGAACTCATTGTCATGTTCAAGAAACCAATTTGAAATGATTTGAGCTTTGCGACATGGTGCATTATCCTGCTGGAAGTAGCCATCAGAGGATGGATACATGTTCTCATTCTGTTTACGCCAAATTCGAACTCTACCATTTGAATGTCTCAGAAATCAGAAATCGAGACTCATCAGACCAGGCAACATTTTTGCAGTCTTCAACAGTCCAATTTTGGTGAACTCGTGCAAATTGTAGCCTCTTTTTCCTATTTGTAGTGGAAATGAGTGGTACCCGGTGGGGTCTTCTGCTGTTGTAGCCCATCCGCCTCAAGGTTGTGCGTATTGTAGCTTCACAAATGCTTTGCTGCATACCTCGGTTGTAACGAGTGGTTATTTCAGTCAACGTTGCTCTTCTATCAGCTTGAATCAGTCGGCCCATTCTCCTCTGACCTCTAGCATCCACAAGGCATTTTTGCCCACAGGACTGCCGCATACTGGATGTTTTTCCCTTTTCACACCATTCTTTGTAAACCCTAGAAATGGTTGTGCGTGAAAATCCCAGTAACTGAGCAGATTGTGAAATACTCAGACTGGCCCGTCTGGCACCAACAACCATGTCACGCTCAAAATTGCTTAAATCACCTTTCTTTCCCATTCTGACATTCAGTTTGGAGTTCAGGAGATTGTCTTGACCAGGACCACCCCACTAAATGCATTGAAGCAACTGCCATGTGATTGGTTGACTAGATAATTGCATTAATGAGAAATAGAACAGGTGTTCCTAATAATTCTTTAGGTGAGTGTATGTATATATATATATATATAAATATATATATATATATAGCCAGTGGGTTGTGAACACATCCTGTCATACCCTCTGCAGCGCCACATCATCACGTCATCCCGCGAGACCCATGAACTCCAACACCAGGTCTCGCCGACATGACATGATAAAGTGGCGGTGGCGCAGTAGAGGGTATGGGGATAGGCACAGCCGCACTGGCTTTTATAATACAAAGCAGAAGGGATTGGCTGAAAGCACTTGCGGGCGACCGTGATCGTTACGCCCCTGTTCAAGATTGACTGTACCAATTGCCGGAGAACCCCTTTAAAAGCTTTCACCTCTGGTGACTCTATTGGAATTGTAAGTGAAAGTTAAACATATGTCCTTCTGTAATATTTGCAACAATTTTGGCTTGGGTAGTGCAAAATATAGTTTTAGGTCAATTTCCGCCTTAAAAAACAGCCCACAGATCCAGCCATAGGGCTGTATAGCCTGTGTGTGTAGAACAGGGCCCACATGACTCTCCTCTGAAGGGGGAGGGGGGGGCTGTCCCTGCCATATTAGCACTGAGCACCAGTGCATCACAGAGCTTTAGACACAGCAGAATCTCCAAAAGAGTGGTTTTGTGCATTATACATACTTCTACTCATTGTGTCACATTCCTTTTTTCTACCTCCTGTGACATGTCAGATTTAGCCAGTGGCATTCCTACCATGGAAGCAGATGACAGCTGAGCATCTTAGATTCTAGATATACATCTGCTGCATTTCCTGGCAGCTGCCACTAGAGGCCGCTCAATGTACAGATATTACTTCAGCTTCCATAAAGTTTGATAATAACTGTATAAACTCCTATTTACTGAGCTCCCCCTAGTGGTGTTTGTAGGTAGATTTATTTATGTACTATGTAAAGAGAAGCAAGATATTTAGAATAGAGTGGGAGAGAATTATCAATATATTTATGCCAGTTGTCTGGTATAAATGCATTGAGCAATATGATATTCAGAAAAAGCGCCACATTTATGAAGCATCTGTTCCACTTTTTCTGACATAGAAGCTGGGTAAAGTAGAGATAGAGCATAACCTTTTTTTTATGAATAATGTCCTCCTCTTAAAGGGCTTCTGTCACCCCACTAAAGTCATATATATTTTTTTGGCTAGTTAAATTCCTTATACTGCGATATATGAATATATAATGCTCTTACTCACTTTCCTTCAGCAGTTTCTTAAAAAAAAGGACTTTTATAATATGTAAATGAGCTGTCTACCAGCAAGTAGGGCGGCTACTTGCTGGTAGCAGCCGCATCCTCCTTTCATAATGATGCCCCCTCCTCATGTTGATTGACAGGGCCAGCGAACGTGCTCGTCCTCTGGCTGGCCCTGTCTGCGTTTAAAATCTGGCGCCTGCGCCGTACCTGTCTTCAGTCGGCGCAGGTGCACTGAGAGGAGGACACTCGCTCGGCCGCTCCATCCTCAATGCGCCTGTGTCATTGACGTCACATCTACACCCGGCGCAGGTGCACTGAGGAAGGAGCGGCCGAGCGAGCGTCCTACTCTCAGTGCGCCTGCGCCGACTGAAGACAGCTCATTTACATATTATAAAAGTCAGTTTGTTGAAGAAACTGCTGAAGGAAAGTGAGTAAGAGCAGTATATATTCATATATCGCAGTATAAGGAATTTAACTAGCCCAAAAAAATAAAATGACTTTAGTGGGGTGACAGAAGCCCTTTAATAAAAAAATTATAATCAATACAATTCACTGGAGTGGGGGGCATACAAAATTTTGCTATGGGACCAGGGCCGGTTCTAGGTGAAATGGGGCCCTGGGGCGAAAAACAATAAGGGGCCCCCCCCCCATGACACTTGATGACTTTTACAGAAGAAACTGTATATTTTGGGGCACAGTGTAGAGGTATACTGTATATTGTGGGGCACAGTGTAGAGGTATACTGTATATTGTGTGGCACAGTGTAGAGGTATACTGTATATTGTGGGGCACAGTGTAGAGGTATACTGTATATTGTGGGGCACAGTGTAGAGGTATACTGTATATTGTGGGGCACAGTGTAGAGGTATACTGTATATTGTGTGGCACAGTGTAGAGGTATACTGTATATTGTGGGGCACAGTGTAGCGGTATACTGTATATTGTGTGGCACAGTGTAGAGGTATACTGTATATTGTGTGGCACAGTGTAGAGGTATACTGTATATTGTGGGGCACAGTGTAGCGGTATACTGTATATTGTGTGGCACAGTGTAGAGGTATACTGTATATTGTGTGGCACAGTGTAGAGGTATACTGTACATTGTGTGGCACAGTGTAGCGGTATACTGTATATTGTGGGGCACAGTGTAGAGATGTACTGTATATTGTGTGGCACAGTGTAGAGGTATACTGTACATTGTGTGGCACAGTGTAGCGGTATACTGTATATTGTGGGGCACAGTGTAGTGGTGTACTGTACATTGTGTGGCACAGTGTAGAGGTATACTGTATATTGTGTGGCACAGTGTAGGCTATATGTGTATAACATAAACATATTTCATATGAAAACTTACAATTACTTGGCTTGGCCCTTGGGGATCTCGGACGCCACTTCCACACTTGGCTGGGGGGCTCGGCGGAGCTGATGTTGTGTTTTATCCTAATGAGAAAGATTTCATAATAAGGATTTGGAGAAGGGGCAGAGGGATAGTAGAGCAGGGAGAGGCTGGTGCTGCTACTAGGGTGTCATACCATGGGGGAGTAATAACGCCCACCATAATGCCCCCCCAGTAGAAATAATTCTCCTTATAATGTGTCAGTGCAAAAAATACCCCCCTGTAATGCCCCCAGTTGAGCTAATGTCCCCATAGTGCCTCCATAATGTGCCAGTATAAAATACCCCTATATAGTGACCCCAGTAAATGCCCCATAGTGCTCCTCTCCCCCCTAGTGCCCTCCATAATGTACCAGTATAAAACTGCCTGATATATAGTGCGCCAGTAGATGCCCTCAGTGTCCCCCATAATTTGTAAGCATAAAATACCCCTTCTCAGTGCCCCCGTAGTAGTCCTCTCCCCCCTTCCCCATAGTACCCACCACAATGTGTCCCAGTATAAAATGCCCCTATACAGAGCCCCCCTATAAAATAAACCGTTCTTTGTGGCCTCAGTAGATGCCCCTATAGTGCACCAATAATGTGCCAGTAAGAAGTGCCCCCATAGATGTCCCCCAATAATGTGCCAGTGAAATGTGCCCTCATAGATGCCCCTTAATCATGTGCCAGTAGCCTGAGCCCCCCATCAACATGTTTCAGTAGCCATAGGCGCCCCCCTATCATGTGCCAATAGCCATAGGGCCCCCCTATCATGTGCCAGTAGCCATAGGGCCCCCCCTATCATGTGCCAGTAGCCATAGGGCCCCCCTATCATGTGCCAGTAGCCATAGGGCCCCCCTATCATGTGCCAGTAGCCATAGGGCCCCCCTATCATGTGCCAGTAGCTATAGGGCCCCCCTATCATGTGCCAGTAGCCATAGGCGGCCCCCCATGAACATGTGCCAGTAGCCATAGGCGGCCCCCCTATCATGTGCCACTAGCCATAGGGCCCCCCCCTATCATGTGCCACTAGCCATAGGGCCCCCCCTATCATTTGCCAGTAGCCATCAGTATTGTACAGAAAAAAAAAAAAAAAGGAAAAGAAAACACTTAGGCCCCTTTCACACGAGCGAGTATTCCGCGCGGATGTGATGCGGGAGGTGAACGCATTGCACCCGCACTGAATACTGACCCATTCATTTCTATGGGGCTGTGCACACGAGCGGTGATTTTCACGCATCACTTTTGCGTTGCGTGAAAATCGCAGCATGCTCCTCTTTGTGCGTTTTTCACGTAACGCAGGCCCCCATAGACATGAATGGGGTTGCGTGAAAATCGCAAGCATCCGCAAGCAAGTGCCGATTGCGGTGCGATTTTCACGCACGGTTGCTAGGAGACGATCGGGATGGAGACCGAACCTTATTATTTTCCCTTATAACATGGTTATAAGGGAAAATAATAGCATTCTGAATACAGAATGCTAAGAAAACAGGGCTGGAGGGGGTTAAAAAAATAAAAAATCATTTAACTCCACCTTAATCCACTTGCTCGCGATGCGGGCAACTCCGTCTGACTCTTTTACTGTATAGGACCTGTGGAGAGCATTAACTATAGTTTAAGGACCTGGGATGACGTCACTCACCGGTCATCACATGGTACGTCACATGATCTTTTACCATGGTGATTCACCATGGTAAAAGATCATGTGACGTACCATGTGATGACCAGAGTGACGTCATCCCAGGTCCTTAAACTATAGTTAATGCTCTCCACAGGTCCTATACAGTAAAAGAGTCAGACGGAGATGCCCGGCATCGCGAGCAAGTGGATTAAGGTGAGTTAAATGATTTTTTTATTTTTTTTAACCCCCTCCAGCCCTGTTTTACTTAGCATTCTGTATTCAGAATGCTATTATTTTCCCTTATAACCATGTTATAAGGGAAAATAATACTATTTACAGAACACCGATCCCAAGCCCGAACTTCTGTGAAGAAGTTCGGGTTTGGGTACCAAACACGCGCAATTTTTCTCACGCGAGTGCAAAACGCATTACAATGTTTTGCACTCGCGCGGAAAAATCGCGGGTGTTCCCGCAACGCACCCGCACATTTTTCCGCAACGCCCGTGTGAAACAGGGCCTTATACTTACCTCCTTGGCAGCGATGCGATGCAGGCCTCTTCCGGCCTGTGTCCCGAGCTGTGTACGGCTCAGGGCTCAGGCGGCGCGATGACGTCATTGCGCCGCCTGCGCCGGCCTCTGATAGCAGGGCTCCAGACTAAAAAAAATACCTAGTAGCCATTGGCTCCTGAACTGAAAAATTTAGGAGCCAAATTAAATTTTTTGTCAAATCAAATTTTTAGCCAAATCGAAATCGAATGAAAATTTTGGTATCGTGACAACGCTACTCCGATCAGATCAGCGTAGGGTTGTTTCAATACCAAAATTTTGATTCGCTTTCGTCACCATAAAAAAGTATTGCAATACTCAATACCACGCAAAAAAGCTCCGTGCATTTCGCATTTTATAAAACGTTCGGCCCATAATTGAACAGTCCTATCCTATTTTTTGGGGTGACAAGGTGACTAAAAAATGGCAAATGCTCACCGCATAGGAGATATTTTTTAATAATTTAATAGTTTGGACTTTTCGGACCCAGCGCTATGTAATATGTTTATTTATTGTATATATTTTTTATATGTAAAATTGGGAAAGGGGGGATTTAAACTTAATATTTTAGAGTACTTTCACACTAGCGTTTTTCTTTTTCGGCATAGAGTTCCGTCACAGGGGCTCTATACCGGAAAATAACTGATCCGTCATATCCCCATACATTCTGAATGGAGAGAAATCCGTTCAGGATGCATCAGGATGTCTTCAGTTCAGTCATTTTGACTGATCAGGCAAAAGATAAAACCGCAGCATGCTACGGTTTTATCTCCGGCGAAAAAAACTGAAGACTTACCTGAAGGACGGATCCGGCATTTTTCCCCATAGGAACGTATTAGTGCCAGATCCGGCATTCAAAATACCGGAATGCAGGATCCATCCTTCCGGTCTGCGCATGCCGGTAAAAATGTGTAAAAAGATACAAGACGGATCCGTCTGTCCGCATGACAAGCGGAGAGATGGATTCATTCTTGCAATGCATTTGTGAGATGGATCCGCATCCGGATGCATCTCATAAATGCTTTCAGTCACATCAAGATCGGCGGATCTGGCAGGCAGTTCCGATGACGGAATTGCGTGCCGGATCACACTGCCGCAAGTGTGAAAGTAGCCTTAGTGTTTGTGTTTTATTTTTACTTACTATTAGCCCCCTTAGGGGCTGGAACCCTTGTCCTATTCACCCTTAGGCCCCTTTCACATGGGTGAGATTTCTGCGCGGGTGCAATGCGTGAGGTGAACGCATTGCACCCACACTGAATCTGGACCCATTCACTTCTATGGGGCTGTGCAGATAAGCGGTGATTTTCACGCATCACTTGTGCGTTGCGTGAAAATCGCAACATGCTCTATGTTGTGTGTTTTCATGCAACGCAGGCCCCATAGAAGTTAATGGGGCTGCGTGAAAATCGCATTGTATCCGCAAGCAAGTGCGGATGCGGTGCGATTTTCACGCTTGGTTACTAAGATGAAAGTCTATTCACTGTGTTATTTTCCCTTATAACATGGTTATAAGGGAAAATAATAGCATTCTTTAATACAGTATGCATAGTAGAAGGTCAATATAATAAACATTATATACACCCCAGTATAATAAACATTGAGTGCGCCCCCCCCAGTATAATAAACATTGAGTGCGCGCCCCCCAGCATAATAAACATTGAGTGCGCTCCCCCAGCATAATAAACATTGAGTGCGCCCCCCAGCATAATAAACATTGAGTGCGCCCCCCCCCAGTATAATAAACATTGAATGCGCGCCCCCCAGTATAATAAACATTGAGTGCGCCCCCCCCAGTATAATAAACATTGAGTGCACCCCCCCAGCATAATAAACATTGAGTGCGCGCCCCCCAGTATAATAAACATTGAGTGCACGCCCCCAGCATAATAAACATTGAGTGCGCCCCCCCCAGCATAATAAACATTGAGTGTGCCCCCCCAGCATAATAAACATTGAGTGCGCCCCCCCAGCATAATAAACATTGAGTGCGCCCCCCCCCAGTATAATAAACATTGAGTGCGCGCCCCCCCAGTATAATAAACATTGAGTGCGCCCCCCCCAGTATAATAAACATTGAGTGCGCGCCCCAGTATAATAAACATTGAGTGCGCCCCCCCCCAGTATAATAAACATTGAGTGCGCGCCCCCCAGTATAATAAACATTGAGTGCGCCCCCCCAGCATAATAAACATTGAGTGCGCGCCCCCCAGTATAATAAACATTGAGTGCGCCCTCCCAGCATAATAAACATTGAGTGCACCCCCCCAGCATAATAAACATTGAGTGCGCCCCCCCAGTATAATAAACATTGAGTGCGCCCCCCAGTATAATAAACATTGAGTGCGCGCCCCCCAGTATAATAAACATATTGTGCGCTCCCCCAGTATAATAAACATTGAGTGCGCGCCCCCCAGTATAATAAACATTGAGTGCGCCCCCCAGTATAATAAACATTGAGTGCGCGCCCCCCCAGTATAATAAACATTGAGTGCGCCCCCCCAGTATAATAAACATTGAGTGCGCCCCCCCCCCCCAGTATAATTGAAGAAAAAGAGAGTCAATTAGGTTTACCCCAGCACCACAGTCAAGGAATACTTCAACAAAAATCTTTCTTGACTCTAGCGCCACCACAGCTGGAAGGAGAAAACGGGAACTGCAGGGAGCTTGCATACCTGCCTGCTCCACCACACCATTCACGCCACCAAGAGTCAGGAAAGTTTTTTTTTCTTTTTCTCTTCCACCTGCGGTTTAACAAAAGGATAAGCAAAAATAAAATGACCACTTTTCCCACAGTAGTAACACAGTTTGTGCAATTTCCTAAAGTCTCTACTATCAGAACGGCAAGAAACCTGACCCAGCTGCATGGGTTCCTCCGCTACCCCAGAGCTACCTGTAACATCACCCTGGGAAGCAGTAGAGACGAAAACACTCACAGAAGGGATCCCTAGCGCGGAGGGAGCCCTACACCTTTCTCTAATACGTCTATCTAACCGTACTGCTAAAGACATTGCATTCTCCAAAGAATCTGGGTACTCATGAAAAGCAAGGGCATCTTTCAATCTCTCAGATAACCCCTGACAAAACTGACTACGTAACGCGGGATCATTCCACTCTGATTCGGTAGCCCATCTCCTAAATAGTGATGGCCCGAATAGTTCGCTGGCGGATAGTTCCCAGCGAACATAGCTTGTTCGCGTTCGCCGCGGCGGGCGAACATATGCGATGTTCGGTCCGCCCCCTATACATCATCATTGAGTAAACTTTGACCCTGTACCTCACAGTCAGCAGGCACATTCCAGCCAATCAGCAGCAGACCCTCCCTCCCAGATCCTCCCACCTCCTGGACAGCATCCATTTTAGATTCATTCAGAATCTGCATTCTCAGTGAGAGGAGGGACAGTGCTGCTGCTGATTCAATAGGGAAAGCGTTAGCTAGGGCAGTGTTCTGTGTCCACAGACGCATCTGCTGTAAGGACAGCGTCCTGACAGCACCCCAAAAAGCCCTTTTCAGGGCTGGTACATCAGTCTGCTTTTTCTTTTTTATATATATATATATATATATATATATATATTGCAGTTGCCTGCCCGTGTGTGAGAGGCTGCAGGCTCAGTCACAGACAGTACTGTGTGCACACCATTCATACAGGGTGTGACAGAAAATACCTCGCAGATAAAAAAAAACTCTATTTAATCTTTTTCTGTGATCTAATCACAGTTGCAAGCCCATGTGTGTCAGGCCCACACAGACTGTATTGTGGCCACTGGCTAGTGGCTAGGCCTCCACTTATACCGTTACAGGGTGTCACTCACTCACAAATACCTCGCAGATAAATAAAAATTCTATTTAATATTTTTCTGTGATATAATCACAGTTGCAAGCCCATGTGTGTCAGGCCCACACAGACTGTATTGTGGCCACTGGCTAGGCCTCCACTTAGACCGTTACAGGGTGTCACTCACTCACAAATACCTTGCAGATAAATAAAAATTATATTTAATATTTTTCTGTGATATAATCACAGTTGCAAGCCAGTGTGTGTCAGGCCCACACAGACTGTACTGTGCCCACTGCCCACCACTTATATAGGGTGGCACAGTACCTTGCACGCATAGTAACACTTATCTAATAAAAATGACAGGCAGAGGCAGGCCACGCCGCAGGGGCCGTCGTGTTCGTGGTGATGTGATTTCCACTGGCCCTGGAATAATGCCCAGTGTTCAGAGGCCACGTACCCTGAACCCAAAAAATTCGGAGAAAATAGTTGACTGGCTTACACAGGACACCCAATCTTCAACAGCTTCCGCTAAGAACCTTGACGCACCATCCTCCTCCAGCTCAGCTTTGGTCACCTGCTCTCAAGTTACCACTCTCCCGCCCGCCGCCACCACCACCACTACCACCACAGCCACCACAGCCGCTTCACTTGATCCCTCAGAGGAGTTATTTACACATCAGTTGGATGAAATTAGTGATTCGCAACCATTATTGCCAGAAGATGGAGATAACAGGGATATGTCTCAGTCAGGCAGCATTGCACACATGGACGTACAGTGTGATGATGATGATGATGATGTTGTACCCGCTGCTTCTTCCTTTTCTGAGGTGTCAGATACAAGTGAAGTGGTTGATGATGACGATGTGTCCGTGGATGCCACGTGGGTGCCTGCTCGAAGAGAAGAAGAAGAGGGGGAAAGTTCAGAAGGGGAGACAGAGAGAAGGAGGAGACGAGTTGGAAGCAGGGGGAGGTCGTCGCAAGGAGCTAGTGGCACAGTCAGACAGCATGTATCGGCACCCGGGGTCAGCCAGACAGCACGCCACCACCAGAATGCCGTCATTGCAAAGCTCAGCATTGTGGCACTTTTTTTGTGTGTCTGCCTCTGACAACAGCGATGCCATTTGCAACCTGTGCCAACAGAAACTGAGTCGTGGGAAATCCAACACCCACCTAGGTACAACTGCTTTGCGAAGGCACATGATCGCACATCACAAACACCTATGGGATCAACACTGATGAGAAGAGAGAACTACAGAAAATACCACTCATATCGGGTGTGACAGTAAATTGCACGGCGCAGACACAGTGACCATGGCGTGGATCAAAGGGGAGGGAGCCAGCGTTTTTTTAACCATCTCCCCGTTCGAAAAATGTATTTAATAAATGGACCCCAGATTGGGGACGTAACTGGGATTAAACTGATGAGAAGAGAGAACTACAGAAAATACCACTCATATCGGGTGGGACAGTAAATTGCACGACACAGACGCAGTGACCGTGGATTCAAACAAAGGGGAGGGAGCCAGCGTTTTTTTAACCATCTCACCGTTCGAAAAATCAATTCAATTCACCTTTACGGGACCCTTGGTGTTGCACGTGGCTGGGTGGAGGAAGAAACCTTCAATGACATCAACGGGACATGGCTAGCTTGGTATCCAACCTTGTACAAATGGGGAGTTTGCGGTTGGGCAAATGGACTGTTTGCGGTTGTTTGCTGTGCATTAAAAGGGGAGATTGGTCTGTCAATGTCTGTGAAGCGGGTGTAACCCTTACATTACCTGATCGATACAACATCATACCTGATCGTATACACACACTGGATGTTTTAAACCACGTTGTTCAAAAAAAAATTGGATTGTTAGGTGATTTATGCCCTTTATGGATTAAAATCCAACTCTGCGTCAACTATGTAATTTTCCATTGGAGTTTTGCCATGGATCCCCCTCCGGCATGCCACAGTCCAGGTGTTAGTCCCCTTGAAATTTTTTTCCATCACTACTGTGGCTAGAAAGAGTCACTGAGGGTTTTCAAAATTTGCCTGCCTATTGAAGTCTATGGCAGTTCGCCCGGTTTGCCCGTTCGCGAACATTTGCAGAAATTCGCGTTCGCCGTTCGCGAACGTAAAATTTTATGTTCGCGACATCTCTACTCCTAAACTCAACACAGAAAGCCTCTGCAGTATGTTCACCCTGAAATAAATTACGTAATCTCGATTCCGCCATCGAGACCCGATCTGGGTCATCGTAGATTAATCCCAGGGCCTTAAAAAATTCCTCCACCGACCGGAGGGCCCGAGAACCGGGCGGCAGAGAAAAGGCCCAAGATTGCGCGTCCCCTTTAAGCAGAGAAATGATTATACCTATCCTCTGACTCTCATCACCTGACGACGATGGACGCAGCCGAAAATACAATTTGCAAGACTCTCTAAAACGGATAAAGTCATCCGTACCCCCTGCAAATCAATCAGGAAGAGCCACTTTTGGCTCCACACAAATTTGACCTGCACCTGATGCCAGAGCATTCTGACACCGTGTGACCGAACTACGCAGATCCGCAACCTCTATGGATAATCCCTGCATGCGGTCAACCAGTGCATCAATTGACGCCATCACAAAACCGCAGAGTAATGGCAGTCACAGTATGGCGGGTTATAATGTCACGGCGGACGGGGAACTCAGACACACAGATAAACCAACAACCAGGCTCTAGGCGAGAAGCAGGGGAAGGGTCACCTCCTAGCTAAACCCTGACCTCTTTCCCTGCACTGCTCAGCCCACATTCAGACCTTGAAGGTAGGAATGAAGTGTCCTCGTGCCTGGGCTAAAACACCCTAGATTCCCTGAGATGGTGAAAAGGGGAAAATAGCAGCCTGCTGGCACAGAACCTGGATGGGAAAGATGACACAAACACAACCTAGAGAGCAATCAACAAAACTGAAACCACACTTATATTTTCTGAGCTGGAATGGACAACCTTTCTTCCTTCCTTCCTTGCTTTCAAGGCCAGACTGATTCCTATAACCCGCTCAGAACACTGGACTAGAGTGATATTTAAACCAGTGACCCCACCCAGTGCACCTGATGAGAGGCGGGTTCAGCACGACTCCAAAACAAAACAAAACTAAACACGTGCTGCTATTCTGGCCGACCTCTGCACATAGTCAGAGCAGGGCATGACATCTGCATATGGGAGATAGAGGGCTGAGTCCCTTATGGTCTGCACAATTTTCCAATCAACTAAGGGGACTCAACTGATCTCTCACTTTGGCTATGAAATAGTTCTGTGGTATCCTCAATGGAATACAGTTACATGTATGCTATAGCCAAGTATAGGGAAAGAGGCTTCTGATATGTGGAGAAACAAGCCGTTTTATTTAAACAGTCCTAAGAAAGTTATTATTTATATAATTTATATAATGGATACACTGTAACATGCTTAATTTTGTTCCAATAAAGATGCACATGTCACCAGCTCTATCACGTTTCATCCAAAAATAAGGCAGAGACCTCAGAGACTCACCACTACCTCAAAGGGAATATAGTTTAGATTAAGCCTGATCAGTTGTGTGTTCAATTATGCGCCGTGTAATGAAAAGGCAAACAACAAATAAACTGAGCAAATGCTATAACACAAAGAAAATATTGAATACTTAATTTATTTAACATCTGACAAAATATTGCTGTACACTTGAAAATGGTCAGATATCCACTCTGACATTTAATTCATTGTATTATTAATATCTGAGATTCATTTTATGTGTGATATACTAGGTGATATTTGGCCACTACAAAGACATTCCGTTTCTTGTACTTGATTTTCTAAACATTTAAATAAATACCAATTCCAGCATGCCAGAGTTAGCGGCGTTTCAAAGAAAGCGAGCTACTGCGAGTATGTCGTTTTAATTAGAGATGGCCTTGCGGTTCGCCCGGCGGTCGTTTCGCGGAAAACTTGGCTCGTTCGCGGTTCGCCGAACATGCGAACATATGGCGATGTCCGCCGGCTCCATATTATTTTGCACTGTCCCGAACTTTGACCCATGACACATCCATCAGGTGGGAAAGGACAGCCAATTGAGACGTTTCAGCACATGGACACACCCCTATAAATAAATCCGATCTGGCCACCATTTTACATTTAGTCTTTTGCCAGTGTAGGGAGAGGTTGCTGTGTGGAGCAGGGACAGACTGTTAGAGACACCAAACGCTAGCTAATAGGGCCACAAAAGTCCTTTTAAGGACTGGTATAGGTGTGCTATCTATAGGTGTGACATACTGAGGGGTGTGATATACTTATAATATACTTTCTAACATAAAAAGTATATTATACTGCATTTTTTACTGTGCAGCATTTGTGTGCAGTTCTGCTGAGATACATCATCTATACAGAGGGACAAACGCTATTAGAACAACTAATTGCAACTGGTGTGATATACCAGTTGCCCCCAAAAAAAACTGATTGAGGCAGGGGTGTGATATACCTATAATATAAGTAGTTTAAGGCTGACATGTCAGCCTGCATTTGTGGGAGGGGCGTAGGCGCCCTTAAAAGGAAGCACGCCCTCTCCCCATTTGCGTGCGTTTTCTGGTGCCCCCCCCCCCCCCCCCCTTTTCTCTTTCATACTCTTCAGGGTATGCCCCCTTTTAGGCTTACCCGCGGCATGGCTAAGGGCACCTCTCCAGCCATTTCAGGTAGGCATGGTGGTTTTCCTCTGTCAGGTTCGGCACGTTCAGGCACGAGCTCGGCCGTAGCCTTGACCACAATTTCTATATAGTGTATTCGTATTGTGCAGCATTTGTGTGCGGTTCTGCTGAGATACCGCAACTATACAGAGGGAGAAATGCTATTGGAACAACTAATTGCAACTGGTGTGATATACCAGTTGCCCCCCAAAAAGTGATTGAGGCAGGGGTGTGATATACCTATAATATGCTTCCTCTATAGTGCATTTGTATTGTGCAGCATTTGTGTGCAGTTCTGCTGAGATACCGCAGCTATACAGAGGGACAAACGCTATTGGAACAACTAATTGCAACTGGTGTGATATACCAGTTGCCCCCCCAAAAAAATTATTGAGGCAGGGGTGTGATATACCTATAATATACTTTCTATATAGTGCATGTGTATTGTGCAGCATTTGTGTGCGGTTCTGCTGAGATACCGCAGCTATACAGAGGGACAAACGCTATTGGAACAACTAATTGCAACTGGTGTGATATACCAGTTGCCCCCCCAAAAAAATTATTGAGGCAGGGGTGTGATATACCTATAATATACTTTCTATATAGTGCATTTGTATTGTGCAGTATTTGTGTGCGGTTCTGCTGAGATACTGCAGCTATACAGAGGGACAAACGCTATTGGAACAACTAATTGCAACTAGTGTGATATACCAGTTGCCCCCCCCAAAAAATGATGAGGCAGGGGTGTGATATACCTATAATATAATTTCTATATAGTGCATTTGTATTGTGCAGCATTTGTGTGCGGTTCTGCTGAGATACCGCAGCTATATAGAGGGACAAATGCAATTGGAATAACTAATTGCAACTAGTGTGATATACCTGTTGCCCCAAAATAAACTGATTAAGGGGTTTGATATACCTGCTTCCAGCAAATGCTCATTAAAGGGTTTCTACCACCTCATTTGGACCTAATTAGCTGTCAGACACTAGCGATCTGCTAGTGTCTGCTCTACCTAACCATGCTATTCTAAGACCTTTGTGTGCTGCCGTTACACTAAAAAACCAACTTTTATTGCTATGCAAATGAGCCTCTAGGTGCTATGGGGGCGTCTTTTTAGCACCTAGAGGCTCCGTCTACTCACCCTGTATTCCGCCCCGCTCGTCCGTCAAGCCCGCCCATCTCTAGATTGCCAGCCTCCATCTCATCCATCGGCCTTATTCTCGCGCCTGCTCCGTGTGCGTCTGTATTTGGCGGAACTGCTAGCCTGCCAACTACTGCCATATAAACTGGTGGACTCGGAGGCCTTTAGAAAATTTGTGGCCATTGGCACACCGCAATGGAAGGTCCCCGGAAGGAAATATTTTTCCCAGAAGGGCATCCCAGAGCTATATGGCCATGTTCAGCGGCAAGTGAATGTATCTCTGGCTCACAGCGTCGGTGCCAAGATACATTTGACCACAGACACGTGGTCTAGCAAACACGGGCAGGGAATGTATATAACTTTTACTGCCCACTTGGTGAACCTTCTGACGGCTGTCAAGCATGCAACCCATGGCACCCGTGTGGATTTGGTGCTACCACCACGGATTGCATGCAGGCCTGCCTCTTCTTTTCCTCCTACTCCATCCTCCGTCTCCTCCTCAGATGACTCCTCCTTTTCCTCTGCTACCGCCTCTTCTGCTTCACCCCCCAGCTCCCCAAAACCTATTCGACAAGCCAGGTGAGACATTGCCATGCTGTGCTGCGGCTGTTGTGCCTGGAAGCCAAGAGCCACATCGGTCCTGCGCTGCTTTCAGCTCTGCGGTCACAGGCGGATCAGTGCCAATCTGCTGAGCGCAAAACAGCGAAAAATGACACACGTGCCATGCATGGCACACGTCCTGAACTTAGTCGTGCAGCGATTCGGTGCCAAATACCCCAGGGTGCAGGACGTCTTGCAGCAGGTCAGGAAAATCTTTGGCCATTTTAGAAGATCTTAAACGGCCATGGCTCGCCTTGTTGACGTTCAGTGGTGACAGCATTTGCTCGTCAGACGTCTGTTTGTGACTGCCCGACACACTTGAACTCCACCTTGTATATGCTTGATAGGCTGCTCCAGCAAAAACGTTTCAATAACGACTACCTGTACGAACTCTGCGGCAGGACAGGTTCTGGGAGCTTGTTTTTTTTCCACCGCACCAGTGGCTGCTCATGTGCGACACATGCAGACTTCTGCGGCCATTTGATGAGATCACCAAACTGGTCAGTCGCAGCCAGGGTGCCATCAGTGACATCGTACCTTACGCCTTCTTTCTGGAGCGTGCATTGCATCATGTCATTGATCAAGCCGTCGAGGAGCAGGAGCAGGAAAATGAGGAAGTCGCAATGCTGAATGAATTCCCAGGGGGGCTACTCCATCTGAGACAAGTCAGCAGGAGTCTGAAAAGGAGTCAGAGGAGGATGGAGCCTGGGGGGAGTAGGAGGAGGAGGAGCAAGAAGATCAGGCTTTAAACTTTTATGGGATCCCTGGTGTTGTCTGTGGAAGGGGGGAGGAGACCGGGGACAACATTCTCCTGGGCGATAAGCAGGAGCCAGGCTGCTCCACCACTTCCAATTTAGTGCAAGTGGGGGCTTTCATGCTCCAGTGTTTGAAGAGGGACCCCCGTATAAAAAGCATAAAGGGCAAGGACTAGTACTGGCTGGCAACGTACTTAGACCCTCGGTACAAACACAAAATGGCGGACATGTTACTAGCATCATAGAGGGCCTTTCTTTGAGAGATGCTGCATTCTGCTGTTGCTGGCACTGGCAGAGGAATTTCCACCAACAGAGATACAGTTGCGAGTACCAATCCTACAGCACATGTAGATCATTCTTGCTGCCAACCCTTCGACAGCCTTCCTCCGGATCCAGCCTCAGGGAACATCTAGACCGTCAGGTGTCCGACTACATTCGGTTAATGGCCGATGTGGACGCTCTGAGAAGCGATGAACTCCTTGACTACAGGGTGTGCAGGCTTGTCCTGTGGCCAGAGCTGGCACAATTTGCCATGGAACTCTTGGCCTGCCCCTCATCGAGTGTCCTGTCCAAAAGGACGTTTAGCGCAGCAGGGGGGATCTTGACCGATAAGCACACTTGCCTAGCTCAAGACAAAGTGGACTACCTCACATTTCTAAAAATGAATGAGGCATGGATCTCGGAGGAATTCAACACCTGTGACGACCATGTTTAATTGAATTTCCTCATGCCAGCCCACATCAGCCACCACCCAGAACAAATAATAGTCCCAGTCTTATGTAAATACAGCGGCATAAAAGGCCTTTTCTGTCCATTGATTGCCTTATGTTTGGGTCCTCGGAGGAATTCAACACCTATGACGACCACGTGTTATCGAATTTCAACTATTATCATTAGTTTTTTTTTCAAGAGGAGGGATTTCGTTAGCCATGTTTTTAATCCAATTTTATATTTTTTGTTCTTTTAAACATATGCATTTGACATGTATTTGCACTGGCCTGCAGTAAAATTGATATCCAATGACCTTCTAATATACCTACAGCCACATAATCACTTGATCTTTTATGTACGGTGAATGCATAATTTTTGGGGCCTGTAATCTAACTGGCCAACAGTAAAATTGTTATACGGTGACTGCCTAATGTACCTGCCTAATGTACCTCCAGCCACATTATAAATTTTTCTTTTCTGTACGGTAAATTAATCATTTTTGGGGCCTATAGTCCACTGGGCTGCAGTAAAATTGATATCCATTGACCATCTAATATACCTCCGGCCACATAATCACTTGATCTTTTATGTATGGTGAATACATAATTTTTGGTGCCTATATTCTAACCGGGCAACAGTAAAATTGTTATACGGTGACCTCCTAATGTACCTCCAGCCACATTATCAATTGTTCTTTTTTGAACTGTGAATTAATAATTTTTTGGAACTGTAGTCCACTGGCCTGCAGTAAAATTTATATCCATTGACCTTCTAATATACCTCCAGTCACATAATCAATTGATCTTTTCTGTACGGTGAATGCCTAATTGTTGGGGCCTCTGAGGAATTTTTGCTATTGATCCCCCTCTGGTATGTTACTGTCTATGTTGTGGGACGATTTTTGCACTTCTTTAAGTATTTGGTAAATGCAATGATGACCTGAAGGTTTTTCAGGTTCGCCTGCCATTAAAGTAAATGAAGCCTGCCGCGAACTTGCAGTTCGCGAACATTTGATCGCATTCGTGCGATCGCGTTCACGAATCGTCCCAGCCGATGTTCGTCCATCACTGGTTTTAATATACACATGCATTTGTTTACTCATGTATGTGTCATTTTGTGGCAGGTTGTGTCTGTTTTTTCATACCATCATACCACCATACCACCATACCATTTATGATGCATCATGCTCTTTATTGAATATCTTTTTAACATGGACTTCATTTACTTAAAGGCTGTTATTTAATTACATGCTCTTGATACTTTTTTTTATATTGTCCATTATGTTATAATTTGCATGATATTGTACTACTGTTAAAGGGAAAGTGTCACATATAATTTTCTGGTAGTTCAAACCAGATAGTAACTTATATCATTTTTCTAATCAGTTTTTTTGGTATTTATTTGGATTGTAGATTTTTAAATTATGTTTCATTAACATTAACTTACTGGGGCCACCATCTTGCCTGAGCTGTTGTTAACAGCATTTAGAGATATGCTTTACAGCAGCCACCATGGCCACAGTTACAGTAGTCTGCAGGAGACTCATTGACTTCTATGGGAGAGTTTTCTAGACATGCTCTGTGACCTGTGCAGAGGACATTGTACAAGGAAAGAATAGATAAGCTTTCACATCACCTATTATGTATGGTGGGATCCTGTGTTAACTATACAGTTGTGTTCAAAATAATAGCAGTCAGACATCATTAACTTGATCAATCACTGTTTTTGGTAGAAATTATATTTCTACATGTCAAATAATTTACTAGCAGGTGTAGTAGAGTAATAGAAACCCAACAGACCCAACAGTGATGACATGCATGCTGCTGATTCTCTGTAATTCAAACACTTATTGAAAGGGGCATGTTCAAAATAATAGCAGTGTGGAGTTCAATGAGTGAGGTCATTCATTCTTTGAAAAACAGGTGGCAATTATTGCCTTTATTTAAGGAAGGAAGGCAGCAAATGTTGTACATGCTGGTTACAGTGCATTTCTCTCTGAAATTCCAAGGAAAATGGGTCGTTCCAGACATTGTTCAGAAGTACAGCATACCTTGATTAAAAAGTTTATTGGAGAGGTGAAAACATATAAAGAAGTGCAGAAAATGATAGGCTGCTCAGCCAACATAATCGCAAATTCTTCAAAATGGCAACCAAAACCTGAAAGACGTGAAAAAAAGCTAAAAACTACAATTCGAATGGATAGAAGAATAATCAAAATGGCAAGGACTCAGCCAACAATCAGCTCCAGGAAGATCAAAGAAGGTCTAAAGTTACCTGTGAGTACTGTTACAGTTAGAAGACACCTATGTGAAGCCAAGCTATCTGCAAGAAGTGCCCGCAAAGTCCCACCGTTTAAAATTAGACATGTGCTGAAGAGGTTCTAATTTGCCAAAGAGCACATTGACTGGCCTACAGAGACATTTTGTGGACTGATGAAAGTAAGATTGTTCTTTTTGGGTCTAGTTGCCGGAGACAGTTTGTCAGATGACCCCCAAGCACTGAATTCAAGACACAGTACACTATGTATACAGTGAAGCATGGTGGTGCAAGCATCATGATATGGGGATGTTTCTCATACTACAGTGTTGGGCCTATTTATCACATACCAGGGATCATGGATCAGTTTGAATACATCAGAATACTTGAAGAGGTCATGCTGCCTTATGCTGAAGAGGAAATGCCCTTGAAATGGGTGTTCCTACAAGGCAACTACCCCAAACACACCAGTAAACGTGCAACATCTTGGTTCCAGACCAACAAGATTGGCGTTATGGAGTGGCCAGCCCAATCCCCGGATCTTAATCCAATAGAAAACTTGTGGGGTGATATAAAAAATGCAGTTTCTAAGGCAACACCAAGAAATAGAGAAGAACTATGGAATGTAGTCCCAATCATCCTGGGCTGAAATACCTGTTCACAGGTGCCAGAAGTTGGTTGTCTCCCTGCAACACAGATGTACAGAAGTTCTCAGAAACTGTGGTTATACAACTAAATGTTAGTTAAGACAAGTGATTCAAAAGAAAGCAAAATCTTCAAACATTTTTCAGTTTTTATAGTGAAGGTTTGAGTTTGTAAAGAAGAATACAAACACTGCTATTTTTTTGAACAGTCTAATATTCACTTTTCTTCAATTTTGTTAGCGGAACAACACAAATTTGATATATTTTTCTTCATGTTTTGATTTGGAATAGAATGTGTAGTGTTCCCAATGCATTTGTGTGTATGGAAATAAAAGCTAATAGAAGGATTTTGAGCTTTATTCACTTTTTTTTAACACACTGCTGTTATTTTGAACACAACTGTATATAGGTGATTAGAGACAAGCAAATTTCTTGAAATTTGTTTCGGGTCCTATTCTGTCTTTTTCGCTTTTTTATACTTTTTAGATTATTTTCTCTTTCTTCCCCCCTTTAAAGCTCTTTAAGGCAATGACAGCAATAGTAAATAATGCAGAGTGACACTGGCATATATCTATGGGTAAACTCAGTTGACAGTGCCAACAAACAGCCTGTTTAAAAACCCAGTGTGTCATAAAATTTATGCTTTTTAACATTAAAAAAGTTCCTAAATGTTGCAGATGGTGTTCAAACACACACAGTGTTATATAAACAGTGTCAGAAGAATCAGTCACTTGTTCTAAACAAGCATCCAAAAATGATACCTTAACACAGGCAGATGCTTGGCCCTGTTTATACACACACGTTAATGTCAGAATGAACAATGGATAGTACTGAACAAGTTTCCAAAGTTTTCCTTTTTTGGAAACAGTATCAGTAATGTGTGGATGTCAAAGGGGTAAGTTGTGTAAGACTAGCAGAACAATAGTGGCATCACAGCATGAGACAGACAAGGCATTAGATGTACGACTGTGTATGGGAAATGGAAGAGGCAGTAGAGGACGAAGCAACTGCAGTGGCAGCAGTAGCCATACAGTGCCAAACATGATGGCAGAAAGATAACGGCAGTGGCATGATCGGGCCAGTGAAAAATAGCCACTGTCAGCAATAGCAGATCTATTGATCAACCGCAGGTGTGTGAAATCCGGATTCATACCTCATTCATTTTGACAAATATGATGTTTTGTACACTGGTGGAGGACAACTTTGTCCATTTGGGTGTCATAATGCAACTTGCCGCTCTGAAAACCCTCTCTGAAATTACACGTACATTTGGGGGAGTGTCTGCCTCATTTTGGACTATGCACCCCCTGTCCATCTGCCCAGGGCTTCTAATTAAAGCATAATATGGCTGGATTCTACATTGCCCTGAATTTTGTGGGCCAAAAGCCAGGGAGTGACAAGCCTAATAGTGTAAGTCCTGTCTGCTGGAATCCATCTTGTCGTTGGTAGATGGATCTGACACTATTTATAGCAAAATGTGTGCTAAGAGCTTCTAATTTTCATATAGTAAGTATTGCAATTCACATTTATTAATGGTTCTAGTATTTGCATGTTAATAACCACCCTCTGTTTTCTATCACTTACCCACATACAGACATTTTCTCCCAGTCCAAGCATTCTCATTTTATATACTAACCTTTTATGTGGTACAGTGTTAAATGCTTTGGAGAAGTCCAGATATACGACATCCATTGATTCGCCGCTGTCAAGTCTAGAACTTACCTCCTCATAGAAACTGATTAAATTAGTTTGACATGACTAATCCCTCATGAAGCCATGCTGATATGGCGTTATTTGCTTATTTTCATTGAGGTACTCCAAGATAGCATCTCTTAGAAAACCTTCAAAAGTTTACCCATGACAGATATTAAACTTACCGGCCTATAGTTTCCGGGCTCTGTTTTTAGACCCTTTTTGAATATTGGCACCACATTTGCTACGCGCCAGTCCTCTGGAACACTCCCTGTCAGTATACAGTCCTTAAATATCAGAAAAAAGGGTCTGGCTATGACATTACTTAATTCTCTTAGGATACGGGGGTGTATGCCAGCTGGTCCTGGCGATTTGTCTATTTTAATCTTTTTAAGACGCCGCTATACTTCTTCCTGGGTCAGACAGGACACTTTTAATGGGGAAATAGCTTTTACATTCTGCATTTCATCTAACAGTTTGTTTTCTTCAGTGAATACAGTGGAGAAAAAAATATTTAATAGCTTTGCTTTCTCCTCATCGCTCTCTGCAACTTCCCCCTCATTACTCTGTAAAGGGCTGACACATTCAGATTTATACTTTTTACCATTTATATAGATGAAGAACATTTTAGGGTTAGTTTTGCTCTCTTTGGCAATTAATCTCTCAGTCTCTAGTTTGGCTGCTTTTATTCGTTTTTTACATATTTTTTTTCCTTATAGTTTTTCAGTGCTTCATCGCTACCCTCCTGTTTTAGTGATTTAAATGCTTTCTTTTTGTCATTTATAGCTTTCTTTACAGTTCTATTTATCCACATTGGTTTCTTCTTGTTCCTTAACCTTTTATTCCCAAAAGGTATGCACCTCTCACAATTAGAGTTTAGGATGCTTTTAAAAATATCCAATTTTGTGGCTGTGTTTTTATTTTTGAGGACTTTGTCCCAGTTAGTTAGGCCTATGGCCTCTCTTAGTTGGCTAAATTTTGCTTTTTTGAAGTTTAGTATTTTTGTTCCTCCCTGAAGAAACACTCTTTTTAATGACAATTGGAAGATTATTATTTTATGGTCACTATTTCCCAGGTGTTCCCCAACCTGAACATCTGTTGTTCTATCAGGTCCATTGGTTAATACTAAGTCCAGTATGGCCGTCCCTCTAGTTGGGTCCTGAACCAGTTGGGAAAGGTAATTGACTGTCTTTGGTTATTGCCAAGAACCTCTTTTCTTTATGAGATATACAAGTTTCAGTTTCCCAGTCTATATCTGGGCAGTTGAAGTCCCCCATAATAACCACCTCATTATGATTTGCCGCCTCGTCTATCTCGTTTAGTAGTAGATTTTCTGTGGACTCTGGTATATTAGGTGGTTTATAATAAACTCCTATTAGGAATTTATTATTGTTTTTGCCTCCATGTATTTCTACCCACAGTGACTCCACATGTTCATGTCCCTCACTTATATCTTCTCGGACTGTGGGGTTTATACAGGACTTTACATAAAGGCAGACCCCTCCCCCTCTCCTGTTTTGGCGATCCTTTCTAAACAGACTGTAACCTTGTACACATTAACTGCCCAGTCATAGCTATCATCCAGACATGTCTCAGTAATTCCCACTATGTCATAGTCCTCCTCACACATTACTAATTCCAGTTCCCCAGTTTTATTAGTCAGGCTTCTGGCATTAGTATACATACATTTAAGAGGTTTATACATATTTTTTACCCTACACCTTTCCTTCTGAACTGTTCTATTCCATCCTTCCTTTCTTCCCCCAGTCCCAATTATCTTTCACCCGGTCCCTATCTGCATTATCTTCCCATCCTATAATGCAATTACCCCCCCAGCCCCTAGTTTAAACACTGCTCTAACCTTCTAGCCATCTTTTCGCCCAACACAGCTGCTCCTTCCTCATTGAGGTGCAGCCCATCCCTACAATAGAGCCTGTAGCTGAAAGAGAAGTCGGCCCAGTTCTCCAGGAACCCAAACCCCTCCTTCGTACACCAGTTCTTGAACCACTTGTTAACCTCTCAAATCTTCCGCTGCCTTTCTTGTGTGCCTCATGGTACAGGTAGTATTTCAGAAAACACTTCCTTTGAGGTCCTTACCCTAATCTTTTGACCTAAATCCCTAAAATCACTTTTAAGGACACTCCACCTACCTATAACTTTGGTTCCGATATGGACCATGACTGCTGGATCTTCTCCAGCCCTTCCCAGTAATCTGCCAACCCGATCCGTGATGTGCCGAACTCGAGCGCCAGGAAGACAACACACCGTTCAACAATCCCGGTCTTGGTGACAGATCGCCCCATCTGTAGCCCTAATAAAAAATCTTCCTACCTGCCCAGGTTTTCTAATCGGAGTATAATATAGCTGGATTTTACATTGCCCTGAATTTTGTAGGCCAAAAGCCCAGGAGAAGTAAGTCTGATAGTGTAGGTCAGGGATCAGCAACCTTTGGCACTCCAGCCAAACCACGACCCCCAGCATGCAAACATGGTCGGCTGTATCTGGTAGATAAGAGCGACAGAATTTCTGGTCAAAAATGTACTCATAAATCTTCTAATTTCATATAGTAAGTAGAGCATTATGGTAATTTAAATTTATTCATGGTTCTAGTTTTTTCATGCACCTTTGTGCATAGCAATGTGCTGTTACTTGTAGTTCTTATGTTCTTATACCATCCCTTTTTACATCAGCATGAGAATTTCTTTTTATATAAATGTTAGAGGGATGACATCTTTAATGCTGCAGTTGCCCCTACTGAGATAGCCTCTTCATGGTCTGCAAATGCAACACTTGTCTCTGGTGAGCTGCCACTGCCTAACAAGGTGCTGTGGTGGTCTGGTGCATGATGTAATCATTCACCAATTTAAGCTGCTCATGCATGCAGATGCTCCAGTACATGCAAGATGGAATTCTGGAAATTGGAATGTCATGGATCAAGTGGTACAATGGCAGACCATTCTGTTGCTGTAGGGAACATGATATTTCCCCCAAATGCAGGGATGTTGCTGCCAGTGTAGCTAATTGCCTTGCCCAGTTTTAGCTGGAATGGAGACAGCCCTCAAGATATTTGCTGCCCGACGCAGCTTAGTAACTGATCCATTCTGTGGCTTCTTTTGCCCAGGCTAATCAGTTCCAAAACAACATAGTAGCATTTCAGTTTACACATAAAATTGTAGGGAGGGGGAGTGGAAGCAATGTCCTCCCCTGCCTCTACTGGGGGCAGGAGGATGTCCACTGAAGAGGATGTGGAGGAGGCAGAACAATGGCTTGTGTGGGAACTGGAGGTGTCAATAGCACCTGGCCTGGGAAAAACATGTACTGTCCCTGCCCCTAACAGCTGCTCCAGGTGCCGATGGTGGTGTTAACCTTGCCGCACAGCAACACTTGCAAGGAACTGTCCACATTCTTTGCCATGTGAGAGTACAAAGCAGGAATAGCTTTTTTGGAGAAATAATAGTGGCTAGGTATCCTGAAGGTTAACTGTACACTATCAGCTCCCTAAAGGAAGCAGAATCTAACAAGTGGCAACTGCACTACTGACAACTTCACCAGGAGGGAGTTCAGCTTGCATGCCATTGGATTGCTGGGCATGTATAGTTGTTTCCCGACCACACATTGTGTTATCAATGACTGGCCATGTAGCAGAGGATGGACAGTAGTCTGAGTGGGAGAAGCTGTAACTGATGATGACAATGACAAGGAAACTGTACTGCACGTGAATGTGGCCTGGTTGCTGCACCTTCTCATATGTCACCTCTTCCTCAACAGCCTGATCTGGCTCCTAGTTCCTGTCCATTTTATTTTTAATTGGGACCAAATCTGGGTAAGGTTATTTTACTATTTTATTTACAGATGCCTAACTAGGCAATGGAACCTATCTTGACCCAGATGTAGATTAATACTTCACTTTTATTGAGATAGTTCTAAAATGTAATATACTAACATGTGTGCACATGCACTCTTTAATTGAACTTAAACAACACCAAAGAATGAAAAAATTTAAACACAATGCACCTCTGCACTGATGAAAGCATTGACTGGACAATGTGGGGGAAAGAGAGATGTGCACTATCTCTCACCCTGTGTCCCTATAAGCAACGTGCTACTAGTGTCTTTAGAGGGGGGGCCACACACTGCCGTAGCACCATCTGTGGTTCACTGCCAGCTGAGAATGGTTGTCATGGCAACCTTATTGAGTGGTGTGGGAATAAAGATTCAGCCCACTATACACATAGCGCACTGCGCATGCCAATTGATCTCAAACTGGAATTGATGGCGACTGGAGCCACTACAAGGGCTCGGTGCCCAGCAGTGAATGCCCTACTATCTGAATTGTTAGACTAACCAAGCACCGTCGGCCACTGACCGCTGGGTGCTGGTGATCAATGAAGAGGTACAGAGCAATTTAAAATCTAAAGCTGTCCCCCGACATGTTTCACCAGTATTCTGGCTTCTTCAGGGGTACCCCATGATGGCTGTCCATGTACCCCTGAAGAAGCCAGAATACTGGCGAAACATGTCGGGGGACAGCTTTAGATTTTAAATTGCTTTGTACCTCTTCATTGATCACCAGCACCCAGCGGTCAGTGGCCGACGTGTAGATGGATTGTAGGGAGAGCATAGGGATACTGCAGGGACAGTGCAGGCTGAGTGTAAATGCCCTATGTCTCTTGTTTACCTGCTGCGCCACTCATACTTAATCTGTTTTGTTATACATAGACATTCTGTGCGCCAGACTCAGTGTCAACAGGTGGTCTAATATATAGACGTGTATATCTAGTTCATCTTCTGCACCATTAATACTTAAATACCTATAAATTACTACCAGACCACTTATAAATCAATATCAAGTTATTACATGATTACAAAAACATACAGTCAGGTCCATAAATATTGGGACATAGACACAATTCTAACATTTTTGGCTTTATACACCACCACAATGGATTTTAAATGAAACAAACAAGATGTGCTTTAACTGCAGACTGTCAGCTTTAATTTGAGGGTATTTACATCCAAATCAGGTGAACGGTGTAGGAATTACAACAGTTTGCATATGTGCCCCCCACTTGTTAAGGGACCAAAAGTAATGGGACAATTGTCTTCTCAGCTGTTCCATGGCCAGGTGTGTGTTATTCCCTCATTATCCCAATTACAATGAGCAGATAAAAGGTCCAGAGTTCATTTCAAGTGTGCTATTTGCATTTGGAATCTGTTGCTGTCCACTCTCAAGATGAGATCCAAAGAGCTGTCACTATCAGTGAAGCAAGCCATCATTAGGCTGAAAAAACACAACAAACGCATCAGAGGGATAGCAAAAACATTAGGCATGGCCAAAACAACTGGTTGGAGCATTCTTAAAAAGAAGGAACGCATTGGTGAGCTCAGCAACACCAAAAGACCCGGAAGACCACGCAAAACAACTGTTGGCCAGATCACCCTTCACAACAGTTGGCCAGATCAAAAACACTCTCCAGGACATAGGTGTATGTGTGTCAATGTCAACAATCAAGAGAGGACTTCACCAGAGTGAATACAGAGGGTTCACCACAAGATGTAAACCATTGGTGAGCCTCAAAAGCAGGAAGGCCAGATTAGAGTTTGTCAAACGACATCTAAAAAAGCCTTCACAGTTCTGGAACAACATCCTATGGACAGATGAGACCAAGATCAACTTGTGCCAGAGTGATGGGAAGAGAAGAGTATGGAGAAGGAAAGGAACCTAAGCATACCACCTCATCAGTGAAGCATGGTGGTGGTAGTGTCATGGCGTGGGCATGTATGGCTGCCAATGGAACTGGTTCTCTTGTATTTATTGATGATGTGACTACTGACAAAAGCAGCAGGATGAATTCTGAAGTATTTCGGGCAATATTATCTGCTCATATTCAGCCAAATGCTTCAGAACTCATTGGACGGCGCTTCACAGTGCAGATGGACAATGACCCAAAGCATACTGCAAAAGCAACCAAAGAGTTTTTTAAGGGAAAGAAGTGGAATGTTATGCAATGACCAAGTCAATCACCTGATCTGAATCCGATTAAGCATGCATTTCACTTGCTGAAGACAAAACTGAAGGGAAAATGCCCTAAGAACAAGCAGGAACTGAAGACAGTTGCAGTAGAGGCCTGGCAGAGCATCACCAGGGATGAAACCCAACGTCTGGTGATGTCTATTCATTCCAGACTTCAGGCTCTAATTGACTGCAAAGGATTTGCAAAAGTTTGATTTATGGTTATTATTCTGTCCTATTACTTTTGGTTCCTTAACAAGGGGGAGGCCCATATGCAAACTGTTGTAATTCCTACACCGTTCACCTGATTTGGATGTAAATACCCTCAAATTAAAGCTGACAGTTTGCAGTTAAAGCACATCTAGTTCGTTTAATTTCAAATCCATTGTGGTGGTGTATAGAGCCAAAAAGTTTGAATTATGTTGATGTCCCAATATTTATGGACCTGACTGTATATAACATACATAATTAAAAAGGGGTATAAGTGCAGAGAAAAGGCAACATCATCTGGAGGAAGGACACAGCGGATACAGAGTTCATATATATGTCCTGTGGTGTTTTGCTCTGGTAGACAGGCTAGTGGATGCAGTATAGAGACAATCACAAAGTCTTTAACTTAAACAGTTCAGTGTTTATTCACACATAAGGAAAAATAAAAATGACCATTCACATTCTTGATAGAAAAAAGGGAAATAGCTCACCCTCTCACAGTCACAAAGAGGTGCTCTGGTCTAAAATGATTCACCCTTCATAAATGCAAGAAAACGTATATAATTAAAAAGACCGGCACTCTCAACACACGGGACCATATGGTTAAATGCAGATCACAATGTTTAATTGATACATATATAAAAGAATAAAAATATATAAAAATATAAAAATATACACTAATATTGGATGATAATTAAATGGTTTCACACAATATTGTGCCAATCCTACAAAAGTACTTAGTACTAAGAGATCCAAATCGGAGATCAGAATATGACCCATCTGTGAGAAGCAAACAATTTCAACTACAGTGCACTGTAAGTTTTACCTCAGCCGCTACAACGAACAGCCGAGTCTGAGCGAATTATTGAATACCATCCTGCATGCCGATACGTCACTTCCGGAGCGACAAACTTTTCCTCCAAACCCACGTGGGACGCTGACAGCGCTACAGCCGGGACGCCGGCTCCCAGCGAGCCCCGAGGAATCTGACTGACGGACCGGCAGAAAGGGAAGGTAAGCCCACATAGTGGGTGATCATCAAGCGCATATGAGCATTACCATCAAGCGCATATGACCATTATCTATATGAAAAAAGACAGTCATTTATAATATAACATTGACTTCACTTTAGCAAATACCACCTTGCACTGTCTGTCTACATTCGGGACAGAACCAAAAAGGACTTCCATTCTCTTTCCTTCTAGGAATTCACATGTGAACATTCATGGTCTTTTTTCCCTACAGCGGTCTTTTTTACAAAATATAGACCAGTATCGAACATTGGACGTTTGTAAACTAATGTCACCTTTGTAGGATTGGCACAATATTGTGTGAAACCATTTAATTATCATCCAATATTAGTGTATATTTTTATATTTTTATATATTTTTATTCTTTTATATATGTATCAATTAAACATTGTGATCTGCATTTAACCATATGGTCCCGTGTGTTGAGAGTGCCGGTCTTTTTAATTATATACATTCACATTCTTGTTGTTTGTCCACACCATGCAATGTCCATAGAACAAAATCTTCACCTGGTTAGCAGTTTTCCACCCGCAGTCCACAGCAGGCTTTAGGGGCCTGTTTCCCATCATGCGGCTCTCAGCCCTTTAGCATGGCACAGATTCACAGGTTCCAAAACACAGAGACTCTCCAGCTTCTCTGTCAGATGGAGGATAAACAACACCTAGCTGAGACTGCTGGCTGGGTTTTATATAGGCCAAAAAAGAACTGGCCTGGAGCGTGGGGAGGAGCCACCCACCCAGCACTTTGGCTACTCCCAGTAAGAGTCGGCTCGGATCGGCTTTACAGCCATACTAACAACAAACAGTGTCAGTCAGCGCTAGCTGCCGCTAACACTTAAAACTACCGGCTATTACCTCACAGAGGCCAGGAATTTCTTTGACACATAATTTCCTTCAATGACGGCCCCTTGCGCCTTCCTACAGTCCATATACACAAATACATAAATTCACAAAAAATGCAAGTGCAATTATATCACATAACAATCAAATGGACAAAGAACAATTACCCATGCTGTGCTCCCTCCAGGATGGTGCCAGCCCCGACGCATGTTTCGGCGAACCTTCGTCTGGGGGTGGCGTCATCACTAGTTGGAACAGATTAAATACACCAACCAATCACCATAAATCCAGTGATTATCATAATATATAAAAAATCTGTAGCTTTCTGCTATCTAGTGTACAGACGCACCAAATGATGTTTCCATGGACGCTGGAGAGTCACATGATTGTAAGTATCACGTGAAAAGGTCACGTGATCACCTCCGCCAGCACGTGATGGTGACGTCGGCATAGGATTGCGATACAGAGTATCGTGAAAACCATGCCCCCGGCATCAGCAGTTACATTGCACATGTCAAGCCTGATAGCTTTTAAAATCCACCGCATAATGTGAGGACTATTATGTGAGAGAAATAGGAGAGAGCCAAGGACATGAAGAAAGGAAAAAGTAAATGTGCATAACTATTCACCCCTCTAAAGACAATACTTTGTAGAGCCACCTTTTTGCAGCAATCACAGCTCCAAGTCGCTTTGTATAAGTCTCTATGAGCTTGCCACATCTTACCACTGGTAGTTTTGCCCATTCCTTCTTGCAATACTGCTCCAGCTCCTTCAAGTTGGATGGTTTGCGCTTGTGAACAGCAATCTTTAAGTCTGACCACAGATTTTCTATTGAATTAAGATCTGGGCTTTGACTAGGCCATTCCAACACATTTACATGTTTCCCCTTAAACCACTCAAGTGTTGCTTTAGCAGTGTGTATGGAGTCATTGTCCTGCTGGAAGGTGAACTTCCGTCCTAGCCTAAAATCACGCACAGAGTGGGCAATTATACCCTACATCTTGGGCAAGATAATAAATTTGCAGCCTTTGTTGCATTTGGCACAATGAAGTACTGCATTTATATTCTGGTTTTAAAAAAACACCCATTACTTGCAATACCTTATACCTGTTGCCTTTTCTGCATTTGTCACAGTGAAATACAAGCTTGAAATACTGCAATTATATTCTGGTTTTAAAAAAACACCCATTATTTGCAATACCCTACATGTGGGGCCTTTGCTGCATTTGTCACAGTGAAATACTAGCGTTAGATATTGCTGTTATATTCTGGTATTAAAAAAACATTTTAGGCAAGATAATGCATTTGGGGCCTTTGCTGCATTTGTCACAGTGAAATACAAGCTTGAAATAGTGCAATTATATTCTGTGTTTAAAAAAAACACCCATTTTTTGCAATACGCTACATGTAGGGCCTTTGCTGCATTTGTCACAGTGAAATACAAGCTCTAGATAGTGTTGTTATATTCTGGTACAGTCCTGATCAAAAGTTTAAACTTGAAAAATGGCAAAAAATCTTATTTTACATTGTTGGATCTTAATAAGGTTCCAAGTAGAGCTTCAACATGCAACAAGAAGAAATGAGAATGAGACAAAACATTTTTTGAGCATTTAATTAATTGAAAATAACGATTAAACTGAAACAGGCTGTTTTTTAGCTGATCCAAATTTTAGGACCACATGCCTTTAAAAGGCCAAATCTGTGCAAAGATGTGGATTCATTGTTATTTTCTGTCAGGTAGTCACAAGTTGTGATGGCAAAGGCAAAAAAACTCTCCTTTTTTGAACGTGGTCGGGTTGTTGAACTGCATAAGCAGTGTCTCTCACAGCGCGCCATTGCTGCTGAGGTGGGACGCAGTAAGACAGTCATTTGGAATTTCTTAAATGATCCTGCGGATCATGGAACAAAAAAGTCAAGTGGAAGACCCAAAAAAATTTCATCAGCACTGAGCCGGAGGATCCAATTGGCTATCCATCAAGACACTGGACGATCCTCGACCCAAATTAAGGCCCTTACTGGTGCTGACTGCAGCCCCATAACCATCAGACGGCATCTGAGACTGAAGGGCTTCAAAAACAAAAAACGTCTTCAAAGACCTCGTTTCCTTGAACGCCACAGAACTGCTCGTTTGGACTTTGCAAGAGAGCACCAAACATTGGACATTCAAAGGTGGAAGAAAGTTTTATTCTCTGATGGAGGGGGCGCCATAATGGTCTGGGGTGCTTTTTCCTTCAGTGGAACAATGGAGCTTCAGCAAGTGCAGGGGGCGTCAAACGGCCGCTGGCTATGTCCAGATGTTGCAGAGAGCATTCTTCATGACTGAGGGCCCTCGTCTGTGTGGTAACGATTGGGTTTTTCAACAGGACAACGCTACAGTACACAATGCCTGCAGGACAAGGGACTTCTTCCAGGAGAATAATATCACTCTTTTGGCTCATCCTGCGTGTTCCCCTGATCTAAATCCAATTGAAAACCTTTGGGGATGGATGGCAAGGGAAGTTTACAAAAATGGACAACAGTTCCAGACAGTAGATGGCCTTCGTGCAGCCGTCTTCACCACTTGGAGACATGTTTCCACTCATCAAGCATGCATCAAGCATGCCGAAACAAATTTTGGAAGTGATAAACAATAACGGCAGAGCTACTCATTACTGAGTTCATGTTTGGAAGTTGGATTTCTGTTTTGGGGGGGGTTTAGTTTTTTTTTGGAGGTGTGGTCCTAAACTTTTGATCAGCTGAAAAACAGCCTGTTTCAGTTTATTCGTTGTTTTCATTAAATTGAATGCTCAAAAAATGTTTTGTCTCACTGCCATTTCTTCTTGTTGTATGTTGAAGCTCTACTTGGAACCTTCTTAAGATCCAGCCATGCTAAATATGATTTTTTGCCATTTTTCAAGTGGTCTTAAACTTTTGATCAGGACTGTATTAAAAAAACAAACACTTTTCGGGCAAGATAATAAACTTGCGGCCTTTGCTGCATTTGTCATAGTAAAATACAAGCGTTAGATAATGCTGTTATATTCTGTTATTAAAAAAACACCCATTTTGGGCAAGTTAATAAATTTACGGCCTTTGCTGCATTTGTTACAGTGAAAAATGAGCTTGAAATAGAGAAATTATATTCTGGGTTTAAAAAAAACACCCATTTTTTGCAATACCCTACATGTGGGGCTTTTGCTGCATTTGTCACAGTGAAATACAAGCTTGAAATACTGCAATAATATTCTGGGTTAAAAAAACACCCATTTTTAGCAATACCCTACATCTGGGGCATTTGCTGCATTTGTCATTGTGAAATACAAGATTGAAATACTGCAATAATATTCTGGGTTTAAAAAAAAACACCCATTATTGGCAATACCGTACATCTAAGGCCTTTGCTGCATTTGTCACAGTGAAATACAAGCGTTAGATAGTGCTGTTATATTCTGTTTTAAAAGAAAACACCCATTTTGGGCAATATACAAAATTTTCAAGCTTTGCTGTATTTGTCACAGTGAAATACAAGCTTGAAATAATGAAATTATATTCTGGTTTGAAAAAAACACCAATTTTTTTCCAATACCCTACATCTGGTGCCTTTGCTGCATTTGTCTCAGGGAAATACAAGATTGAAATACTGCAATAATATTCTGGGTTTAAAAAAAACCCACCTATTTTGGCAATAACCTACATGTAGGGCCTTTGTTGCATTTGTCACAGTGAAATACAAGCTTGAAATACTGCAATAAAATTCTGGGTTTAAAAAAACACCAATTTTTGGCAATACCCTACATATGGGTCCTTTGCTGCATTTGTCACTGTGAAATACAAGCTTGAAATACTGCAATAATATTCTGGGTTTAAAAAAACACACATTATTTGCAATACCCTACATCTGGGGCCTTTGCTGCATTTGTCACAGTGAAATGCAAGTGTTAGATAGTGCTGTTATATTCTGGTATTTTAAAAAAAACACCCATTTTGGGCAAGATAATAAATTTGCGGCCTTTGTTCCATTTGGAACAATGAAATGCTGTCACGGCCATGGCTATGACCGTGACTCCTGAACCGCATGCGGTTGTCAGCGGTTCTCTTTGGTGTTCAATCACAGGTGAGGGCTGTGGTATTTGCCTCACCTGTGGTTGCCGCTGGCAACAGTGTGTATGGGCAGCGTAGCAGTCGGAGCTGTGCCATTGCAGCTTGCTACGTTGTGCATGCGGTTTTGTGTGATGTGTGTATGTGTGCACTTGCTTTTTATGTTATTGTGTGCACGTCTCCTTTAAGTTGATGTCTTCCCTTCCCTGGTGCTGGAAGGGTTAACTCCCTTCCCAGTGTGTGTGATGTCACTGGGTGTGTCTGACTGTTGGGTGTGGCCTCTTAGGCCTATATAGCCTTGGTGTTTGGCAGGGCTCAGTAGGTTGCTCCAGCATGCTTGCTGATAGCAACCTCCTGTGTTCACCAACTGCCTGTGAGAGCCACCCTTGTGGTTCATAAACTATATGTCACATTTTAGTTTTGTTAAGTTTATGTGTGATGTCTATTTGATGTTTTCCTGTTCTATCTTGTGTTAGTGCAGCTTATGGATCTGGATTCCTGTTTGCACAGGGATCCAGTCAGCAGGGCTGTGGCAGGTAGGTGGAACTCGGATAGTTCACCTGCCATATCCGTAAGTTTGTTTGTGTTCCCCTTTTTCCTGCAGCTTGGCCAGTGAGACCCCTGTTCCTCCGTGTCCAGTAGGAACAGGCAGTCTTACCTTGACTCCTAGTCCAGGGACCGGTCGGAGGGTGAGTTAGGGATTCGAGGTTCCGGAGCATGGGTCCTCCTACCTTCAAGGTCGGCCCATGCAGCTAGGAGTTAGGGTCAGGTTAGGGACGCTTTAGGAGGTGACCTGCTCCCTAATCCTGTTGTCCTGGCCGAGCAGCCAAAACATCAACTGGCATCGCACGGCTGAGGATTTCCCCCATCCTCAGCCGTGACAAATACTGCATTTTTATTCTGGTTTTAAAAAAACACCCATTACTTGCAATACCCTACACCTGTTGCCTTTTCTGCATTTTTCACAGTGAAATACAAGCTTGAAATACTGCAATTATATTCTGGTTTTAAAAAAACATCCATTATTTGCAATACCCTACATGTGGGGCCTTTGCTGCATTTGTCACAGTGAAATACAAGCTTGAAATACTGCAATAATATTCTGGGTTTAAAAAAACACCCATTTTTAGCAATACCCTACATCTGGGGCCTTTGCTGCATTTGTCATTGTGAAATACAAGATTGAAATACTGCAATAATATTCTGGGTTTAAAAAAAACACCCATTATTGGCAATACCGTACATCTAAGGCCTTTGCTGCATTTGTCACAGTGAAATACAAGCGTTTAGATAGTGCTGTTATATTCTGTTTTAAAAGAAAACACCCATTTTGGGCAATATACAAAATTTTAAACCTTTGCTGTATTTGTCACAGTGAAATACAAGCTTGAAATAATGAAATTATATTCTGGTTTGAAAAAACACCAATTTTTTTCCCATACCCTACATCTGGTGCCTTTGCTGCATTTGTCTCAGGGAAATACAAGCTTGAAATACTGCAATAATATTCTGGGTTTACAAAACCACCCATTTTTGGCAATACTCTACATCTGGGGCCTTTGCTGCATTTGTCACAGTGAAATACAAGCTTGAAATACTGCAATTATATTCTGCATTTAAAAAAACACCCATTTTTGCCAAAACCCTACATCTGGGGCCTTTGCTGAATTTGTCATTGTGAAATACAAGCTTGAAATACTGCAATAATATTCTGCGTTTAAAAAAAAAAACACCTATTTTGGCAATAACCTACATGTAGGGCCTTTGTTGCATTTGTCACAGTGAAATACAAGCTTGAAATACTGCAATAAAATTCTGGGTTTAAAAAAACACCAATTTTTGGCAATACCCTACATATGGGTCCTTTGCTGCATTTGTCACTGTGAAATACAAGCTTGAAATACTGCAATAATATTCTGGGTTTAAAAAAACACACATTATTGGCAATACCCTACATCTGGGGCATTTGTCACAGTGAAATACAAGTGTTAGATAGTGCTGTTATATTCTGGTATTTTAAAAAAACACCCATTTTGGGCAAGATAATAAATTTGCGGCCTTTGCTGCATTTGTCATAGTTGAATACAAGCGTTAGATACTGCTGTTATATTCTGTTTGAAAAAAAACACCCATTTTGGGCAATATACTAAATTTGCGGCCTTTGCTGCATTTGTCACAGTGAAATACAAGCTTGAAATACTGCAATAAAATTCTGGGTTTAAAACAAAACACCTATTTTTGGCAATACCCTACATCTGGGGCCTTAGCTGCATTTGTTACAGTGAAATACAAGCTTGAAATACTGCAATAAAATTCTGGGTTTAAAAAAACACCAATTTTTGGCAATACCCTACATATGGGTCCTTTGCTGCATTTGTCACTGTGAAATACAAGCTTGAAATACTGCAATAATATTCTGGGTTTAAAAAAACACACATTATTGGCAATACCCTACATCTGGGTCCTTTGCTGCATTTGTCACTGTGAAATACAAGCTTGAAATACTGCAATAATATTCTGGGTTTAAAAAAACACACATTATTGGCAATACCCTACATCTGGGGCCTTTGCTGCATTTGTCACAGTGAAATACAAGTGTTAGATAGTGCTGTTATATTCTGGTATTTTAAAAAAACACCCATTTTGGGCAAGATAATAAATTTGCAGCCTTTGCTGCATTTGTCATAGTTGAATACAAGCGTTAGATACTGCTGTTATATTCTGTTTGAAAAAAAACACCCATTTTGGGCAATATACTAAATTTGCGGCCTTTGCTGCATTTGTCACAGTGAAATACAAACTTGAAATACTGCAATAAAATTCTGGGTTTAAAACAAAACACCTATTTTTGGCAATACCCTACATCTGGGGCCTTAGCTGCATTTGTTACAGTGAAATACAAGCTTGAAATACTGCAATTATATTCTGGTTTTAAAAAAACACAGATTTTTTGCAATACCCTATATGTGGGGCCATTGCTGCATTTGTCACAGTGAAATACAAACGTTATATAGTTCTGTTATATTCTGTTATTAAAAAAACACCCATTTTGGGCAATATCCTAAATTTGCGGCCTTTGCTGCATTTGTCACAGTGTAATACAAGAGTTAGATAGTGCTGTTATATTCTGTTATTAAAAAAACACCCATTTTGGGCAATATCCTAAATTTGTGGCCTTTGCTGCATTTGTCACAGTGAAATACAAGCCTGAAATACTGAAATTATATTCTGGTTTTAAAAAAAAAAACACAAATTTTTTGCAATACCCTATATCTGGTGCCTTTGCTGCATTTGTCACAGTGAAATACAAGCTTGAAATACTGCAATAAAATTCTGGGTTTAAAAAAAAATCATTTTTTGCAATACCCTACATCTGTGGCCTTTGTTGCATTTGGCACAGTGAAATACAAGCTTGAAATACTGCAATAATATTCTAGTTTAAAAAAAAAACACCCATTATTTGGAATACCCTACACCTGTTGCCTTTGCTGCATTTGTCACAGTAAAATACAAGCTTGAAATACTGCAATTATATTCTGATTTAAAAAAAAACACCCATTATTTGCAATTCCCTACATGTGGGGCCTTTGCTGCATTGCTCACAGTGAAATACAAGCTCTAGATAGTGCTGTTATATTCTGGTATTAAAAAAAAATAACAACATTTGGGCAAGATAATAAATTTGCGGCCTTTGCTGCATTTGTCACAGTGAAATACAAGCGTTAGATAGTGCTTTTATATTCTGGTATTAAAAAAACACCCATTTTGTGCAAGATAATAAATTTGCGGCCTTTGTTCCATTTGGAACAATGAAATACTGCATTTTTATTCTGGTTTTAAAAAAACACCCATTACTTGCAATACCCTACACCTGTTGCCTTTTTTGCATTTGTCACAGTGAAATACAAGCTTGAAATACTGCAATTATATTCTGGTTTTAAAAAAACACCCATTATTTGCAATACCCTACATGTGGGGCATTTGCTGCATTTGTCACAGTGAAATACAAGCGTTAAATATTGCTGTTATATTCTGGTATTTAAAAAACACCCATTTTAGGCAAGATAATACATTTAGGGCCTTTGTTGCATTTGTCACAGTGAAATACAAGCTTGAAATACTGCAATAAAATTCTGGGTTTAAAACAAAACACCTATTTTTGGCAATACCCTACATCTGCGGCCTTAGCTGCATTTGTTACAGTGAAATACAAGCTTGAAATACTGCAATAAAATTCTGGGTTTAAAAAAACACCAATTTTTGGCAATACCCTACATATGGGTCCTTTGCTGCATTTGTCACTGTGAAATACAAGCTTGAAATACTGCAATAATATTCTGGGTTTAAAAAAACACACATTATTTGCAATACCCTACATCTGGGGCCTTTGCTGCATTTGTCACAGTGAAATGCAAGTGTTAGATAGTGCTGTTATATTCTGGTATTTTAAAAAAAACACCAATTTTGGGCAAGATAATAAATTTGCGGCCTTTGTTCCATTTGGAACAATGAAATACTGCATTTTTATTCTGGTTTTAAAAAAACACCCATTACTTGCAATACCCTACACCTGTTGCCTTTTCTGCATTTTTCACAGTGAAATACAAGCTTGAAATACTGCAATTATATTCTGGTTTTAAAAAAACATCCATTATTTGCAATACCCTACATGTGGGGCCTTTGCTGCATTTGTCACAGTGAAATACAAGCTTGAAATACTGCAATAATATTCTGGGTTTAAAAAAACACCCATTTTTAGCAATACCCTACATCTGGGGCCTTTGCTGCATTTGTCATTGTGAAATACAAGATTGAAATACTGCAATAATATTCTGGGTTTAAAAAAAACACCCATTATTGGCAATACCGTACATCTAAGGCCTTTGCTGCATTTGTCACAGTGAAATACAAGCGTTTAGATAGTGCTGTTATATTCTGTTTTAAAAGAAAACACCCATTTTGGGCAATATACAAAATTTTAAACCTTTGCTGTATTTGTCACAGTGAAATACAAGCTTGAAATAATGAAATTATATTCTGGTTTGAAAAAACACCAATTTTTTTCCCATACCCTACATCTGGTGCCTTTGCTGCATTTGTCTCAGGGAAATACAAGCTTGAAATACTGCAATAATATTCTGGGTTTACAAAACCACCCATTTTTGGCAATACTCTACATCTAAGGCCTTTGCTGCATTTGTCACAGTGAAATACAAGCTTGAAATACTGCTGTTATATTCTGTTTGAAAAAAAACACCCATTTTGGGCAATATACTAAATTTGCGGCCTTTGCTGCATTTGTCACAGTGAAATACAAGCTTGAAATACTGCAATAAAATTCTGGGTTTAAAACAAAACACCTATTTTTGGCAATACCCTACATCTGGGGCCTTAGCTGCATTTGTTACAGTGAAATACAAGCTTGAAATACTGCAATAAAATTCTGGGTTTAAAAAAACACCAATTTTTGGCAATACCCTACATATGGGTCCTTTGCTGCATTTGTCACTGTGAAATACAAGCTTGAAATACTGCAATAATATTCTGGGTTTAAAAAAACACACATTATTGGCAATACCCTACATCTGGGGCCTTTGCTGCATTTGTCACAGTGAAATACAAGTGTTAGATAGTGCTGTTATATTCTGGTATTTTAAAAAAACACCCATTTTGGGCAAGATAATAAATTTGCGGCCTTTGCTGCATTTGTCATAGTTGAATACAAGCGTTAGATACTGCTGTTATATTCTGTTTGAAAAAAAACACCCATTTTGGGCAATATACTAAATTTGCGGCCTTTGCTGCATTTGTCACAGTGAAATACAAACTTGAAATACTGCAATAAAATTCTGGGTTTAAAACAAAACACCTATTTTTGGCAATACCCTACATCTGGGGCCTTAGCTGCATTTGTTACAGTGAAATACAAGCTTGAAATACTGCAATTATATTCTGGTTTTAAAAAAACACAGATTTTTTGCAATACCCTATATGTGGGGCCATTGCTGCATTTGTCACAGTGAAATACAAGCGTTATATAGTTCTGTTATATTCTGTTATTAAAAAAACACCCATTTTGGGCAATATCCTAAATTTGCGGCCTTTGCTGCATTTGTCACAGTGTAATACAAGAGTTAGATAGTGCTGTTATATTCTGTTATTAAAAAAACACCCATTTTGGGCAATATCCTAAATTTGTGGCCTTTGCTGCATTTGTCACAGTGAAATACAAGCCTGAAATACTGAAATTATATTCTGGTTTTAAAAAAAAAAACACAAATTTTTTGCAATACCCTATATCTGGTGCCTTTGCTGCATTTGTCACAGTGAAATACAAGTTTGTAATATTGCAATTATATTCTGGGTTTAAAAAAAAAAAACATTTTTTGCAATACCCTACATCTGTGGCCTTTGTTGCATTTGGCACAGTGAAATACAAGCTTGAAATACTGCAATAATATTCTAGTTTAAAAAAAAAACACCCATTATTTGGAATACCCTACACCTGTTGCCTTTGCTGCATTTGTCACAGTAAAATACAAGCTTGAAATACTGCAATTATATTCTGATTTAAAAAAAAACACCCATTATTTGCAATTCCCTACATGTGGGGCCTTTGCTGCATTGCTCACAGTGAAATACAAGCTCTAGATAGTGCTGTTATATTCTGGTATTAAAAAAAAATAACAACATTTGGGCAAGATAATAAATTTGCGGCCTTTGCTGCATTTGTCACAGTGAAATACAAGCGTTAGATAGTGCTTTTATATTCTGGTATTAAAAAAACACCCATTTTGTGCAAGATAATAAATTTGCGGCCTTTGTTCCATTTGGAACAATGAAATACTGCATTTTTATTCTGGTTTTAAAAAAACACCCATTACTTGCAATACCCTACACCTGTTGCCTTTTTTGCATTTGTCACAGTGAAATACAAGCTTGAAATACTGCAATTATATTCTGGTTTTAAAAAAACACCCATTATTTGCAATACCCTACATGTGGGGCATTTGCTGCATTTGTCACAGTGAAATACAAGCGTTAAATATTGCTGTTATATTCTGGTATTTAAAAAACACCCATTTTAGGCAAGATAATACATTTAGGGCCTTTGTTGCATTTGTCACAGTGAAATACAAGCTTGAAATACTGCAATAAAATTCTGGGTTTAAAACAAAACACCTATTTTTGGCAATACCCTACATCTGCGGCCTTAGCTGCATTTGTTACAGTGAAATACAAGCTTGAAATACTGCAATAAAATTCTGGGTTTAAAAAAACACCAATTTTTGGCAATACCCTACATATGGGTCCTTTGCTGCATTTGTCACTGTGAAATACAAGCTTGAAATACTGCAATAATATTCTGGGTTTAAAAAAACACACATTATTTGCAATACCCTACATCTGGGGCCTTTGCTGCATTTGTCACAGTGAAATGCAAGTGTTAGATAGTGCTGTTATATTCTGGTATTTTAAAAAAAACACCAATTTTGGGCAAGATAATAAATTTGCGGCCTTTGTTCCATTTGGAACAATGAAATACTGCATTTTTATTCTGGTTTTAAAAAAACACCCATTACTTGCAATACCCTACACCTGTTGCCTTTGCTGCATTTGTCACAGTGAAATACAAGCTTGAAATACTGCAATTATATTCTGGTTTTAAAAAAACATCCATTATTTGCAATACCCTACATGTGGGGCCTTTGCTGCATTTGTCACAGTGAAATACAAGCTTGAAATACTGCAATAATATTCTGGGTTTAAAAAAACACCCATTTTTAGCAATACCCTACATCTGGGGCCTTTGCTGCATTTGTCATTGTGAAATACAAGATTGAAATACTGCAATAATATTCTGGGTTTAAAAAAAACACCCATTATTGGCAATACCGTACATCTAAGGCCTTTGCTGCATTTGTCACAGTGAAATACAAGCGTTTAGATAGTGCTGTTATATTCTGTTTTAAAAGAAAACACCCATTTTGGGCAATATACAAAATTTTAAACCTTTGCTGTATTTGTCACAGTGAAATACAAGCTTGAAATAATGAAATTATATTCTGGTTTGAAAAAACACCAATTTTTTTCCCATACCCTACATCTGGTGCCTTTGCTGCATTTGTCTCAGGGAAATACAAGCTTGAAATACTGCAATAATATTCTGGGTTTACAAAACCACCCATTTTTGGCAATACTCTACATCTAAGGCCTTTGCTGCATTTGTCACAGTGAAATACAAGCTTGAAATACTGCTGTTATATTCTGTTTGAAAAAAAACACCCATTTTGGGCAATATACTAAATTTGCGGCCTTTGCTGCATTTGTCACAGTGAAATACAAGCTTGAAATACTGCAATAAAATTCTGGGTTTAAAACAAAACACCTATTTTTGGCAATACCCTACATCTGGGGCCTTAGCTGCATTTGTTACAGTGAAATACAAGCTTGAAATACTGCAATAAAATTCTGGGTTTAAAAAAACACCAATTTTTGGCAATACCCTACATATGGGTCCTTTGCTGCATTTGTCACTGTGAAATACAAGCTTGAAATACTGCAATAATATTCTGGGTTTAAAAAAACACACATTATTGGCAATACCCTACATCTGGGGCCTTTGCTGCATTTGTCACAGTGAAATACAAGTGTTAGATAGTGCTGTTATATTCTGGTATTTTAAAAAAACACCCATTTTGGGCAAGATAATAAATTTGCGGCCTTTGCTGCATTTGTCATAGTTGAATACAAGCGTTAGATACTGCTGTTATATTCTGTTTGAAAAAAAACACCCATTTTGGGCAATATACTAAATTTGCGGCCTTTGCTGCATTTGTCACAGTGAAATACAAACTTGAAATACTGCAATAAAATTCTGGGTTTAAAACAAAACACCTATTTTTGGCAATACCCTACATCTGGGGCCTTAGCTGCATTTGTTACAGTGAAATACAAGCTTGAAATACTGCAATTATATTCTGGTTTTAAAAAAACACAGATTTTTTGCAATACCCTATATGTGGGGCCATTGCTGCATTTGTCACAGTGAAATACAAGCGTTATATAGTTCTGTTATATTCTGTTATTAAAAAAACACCCATTTTGGGAAATATCCTAAATTTGCGGCCTTTGCTGCATTTGTCACAGTGTAATACAAGAGTTAGATAGTGCTGTTATATTCTGTTATTAAAAAAACACCCATTTTGGGCAATATCCTAAATTTGTGGCCTTTGCTGCATTTGTCACAGTGAAATACAAGCCTGAAATACTGAAATTATATTCTGGTTTTAAAAAAAAAAACACAAATTTTTTGCAATACCCTATATCTGGTGCCTTTGCTGCATTTGTCACAGTGAAATACAAGTTTGTAATATTGCAATTATATTCTGGGTTTAAAAAAAAAATCATTTTTTGCAATACCCTACATCTGTGGCCTTTGTTGCATTTGGCACAGTGAAATACAAGCTTGAAATACTGCAATAATATTCTAGTTTTAAAAAAAACACCCATTATTTGGAATACCCTACACCTGTTGCCTTTGCTGCATTTGTCACAGTAAAATACAAGCTTGAAATACTGCAATTATATTCTGGTTTAAAAAAAAACACCCATTATTTGCAATTCCCTACATGTGGGGCCTTTGCTGAATTGCTCACAGTGAAATACAAGCTCTAGATAGTGCTGTTATATTCTGGTATTAAAAAAAAAAAACATTTGGGCAAGATAATAAATTTGCGGCCTTTGCTGCATTTGTCACAGTGAAATACAAGCGTTAGATAGTGCTTTTATATTCTGGTATTAAAAAAACACCCATTTTGTGCAAGATAATAAATTTGCGGCCTTTGTTCCATTTGGAACAATGAAATACTGCATTTTTATTCTGGTTTTAAAAAAACACCCATTACTTGCAATACCCTACACCTGTTGCCTTTTTTGCATTTGTCACAGTGAAATACAAGCTTGAAATACTGCAATTATATTCTGGTTTTAAAAAAACACCCATTATTTGCAATACCCTACATGTGGGGCCTTTGCTGCATTTGTCACAGTGAAATACAAGCGTTAAATATTGCTGTTATATTCTGGTATTTAAAAAACACCCATTTTAGGCAAGATAATACATTTAGGGCCTTTGTTGCATTTGGCACAGTAAAATACAAGCTTGAAATACTGCATTTATATTCTGGTTTTAAAAAAAAAACACCCATTATTTGCAATACCCTACACCTGTTGCCTTTGCTGCATTTGTCACAGTGAAATACAAGCTTGAAATAGTGCAATTATATTGTGTTTAAAAAAAACACCCATTTTTTGCAATACTCTACATGTGGGGCCTTTGCTGCATTTGTCACAGTGAAATACAAGCTCTAGTTAGTGCTGTTATATTCTGGTATTAAAAAAAACCCACCCATTTTGGGCAAGATAATAAATTTGCGGCCTTTGCTGCATTTGTCATAGTAAAATACAAGCGTTAGATACTGCTGTTATATTCTGTTATTAAAAAAACACCTATTTTGGGCAAGTTAATAAATTTGCGGCCTTTGCTGCATTTGTCACAGTGAAATACAAGCGTTAGATAGTGCTTTTATATTCTGGTATTAAAAAAACACCCATTTTGGGCAAGATAATAAATTTGCGGCCTTTGTTGCATTTGGCACAGTGAAATACTGCATTTATATTCTGGTTTTAAAAAAACACCCATTACTTGCAATACCCTACACCTGTTGCCTTTGCTGCATTTGTCACAGTGAAATACAAGCTTGAAATACTGCAATTATATTCTGGTTTAAAAAAAAACCACCCATTATTTACAATACCCTACATGTGGGGCCTTTGCTGCATTTGTCACAGTGAAATACAAGCGTTAGATATTGCTGTTATATTCTGGTATTAAAAAAACACCCATTTCGGGCAAGATAATACATTTGCGGCCTTTGTTGCATGGCTGTGTGCGCCGTGACATGGTTGCCACGCATGCTGTTGCCGGTGGCAACGTGTTGCATGTTGACTGGTGTGTGCACTTCCCCTTTTAGTTGTGGCCTTACCCTGTCTGGTGCTGTAAGGGTTAACTCCCTGACTGGGTGTGGTCACAGATTTTATCTCCTGTGGCTTCCTAGCTAGAGTCAGTTGTACTTCAGCTGTCGTTGGTGCTGGAGCTCTGCTCCAGTCCAGGGTGTTCTATCTGCCCAGTCCTTGAGGCCACCTTGTAGGACATCGATGTCATCTGCGATGTCATTCCTTTGTCTCATTTATCCTCTATGTACCTAACCTCACTTGTATGTTTGGTGTAGGTTTATGTTCAGGGTTTGCTGTTTGTCTTGTTTGTTGTTACATGTCTGGGCTGTTGTTGGTGTTTGTCCCTGCATGTGTGCAAGACATTTTTCCTGTGTGTGTTGTACCTCTGTGAGGGGGCTGGTTTCCTGGAGGTGTGAACCATAAGTCTGTATGCAGTACTGCCTGGGGCTGCCGTGCTGCTTGCGGCATGGGGTCCAGGCAGTATCAGGAGTGCTGGATACCTGTGTGTGTGTTGTCTGTACGGTGTCCTATTTGGTGTGTGGGCACCTGTACTTATGCACGGGTTACAGTCGTGGTGGCTGCGGCAGGTAAGTGTGTTTCTGGTGTTCTTACCTGCTGACTCTGTTGCCGCATATGATCTTTTCATTTCCCTGTTGCTAGGCCATTTGAGACTCCTGTTCATCAGTGTCTGGGAAGAACAGGTCATCTCTCCCCTGTAAGTGCTGTCCTTCCATCCAGATCCGCTCATACTGTGAGGAGTTAGGGTGAGGATTAGGGACGCTTTTGAAGGTGACCTGCTCCCTGATTCCGGCGTCCAGGCCTAGCCGTTTCTCCGTTATATCTGACATTGTACGGTGGGGGGTTTTCCCCACTCCCCACCATGACAATTTGTCACAGTGAAATACAAGCTTGAAATACTGCAATTATATTCTGGGTTTAAAAAAACACCCATTTATGGCAATACCCTACATCTGTGGGCTTTGCTGCATTTGTTACAGTTAAATACAAGCGTTAGATAGTGCTTTTATATTCTGGTATTAAAAAAACACCCATTTTGGGCAAGATAATAAATTTGCGGCCTTTGCTGCATTTGTCACAGTGAAATACAAGCGTTAGATAGTGCTTTTATATTCTGGTATTAAAAAAACACCCATTTTGGGCAAGATGATAAATTTGTTTCATGTGTGTGCACTTCCCCTTTTGGTTGTGGCCTTACCCTTTCTGGTGCTGTAAGGGTTAACTCCCTGACTGGGTGTGGTCACAGATTTTATCTCCTGTGGCTTCCTGGCTGGAGTCAGTTGTACTTCAGCTGTCGTTGGTGCTGGAGCTCTGCTCCAGTCCAGGGTGTTCTATCTGCCCAGTCCTTGAGGCCACCTTGCAGGACATCGATGTCATCTGCGATGTCATTCCTTTGTCTCATTTATCCTCTATGTACCTAACCTCACTTGTTGTATGTTTGGTGTAGGTTTATGTTCAGGGTTTGCTGTTTGTCTTGTTTGTTGTTACATGTCTGGGCTGTTGTTGGTGTTTGTCCCTGCATGTGTGCAAGACATTTTTCCTGCGTGTGTTGTACCTCTGTGAGGGGGCTGGTTTCCTGGAGGTGTGAACCATAAGTCTGTATGCAGTACTGCCTGGGGCTGCCGTGCTGCTTGCTGCATGGGGTCCAGGCAGTATCAGGAGTGCTGGATACCTGTGTGTGTGTTGTCTGACAAAAGCCATCTGTTAGTTTGGTGGGTGAACTCAAAGAATGAGGAGAGCATCAAATAAGGGACTTGGCCCCGGTCGTGGTGCTGCTGGTGGAACTCCTGTTGCAGGGAGAGGATGTGGTCGATCTGTGCCAGCTACACGCACAAGTGAAACACCTTCCTCAGGTGCGAGTAGGCGACAGAACCTTCAGCATTTTTTGGTAGGGCCGAATGCGGCTCTACGAATGGTGAGGCCAGAACAAGTACAGGAGATAATAGATTGGGTGGCTGACAGTGCCTCCAGTTCCTTCACATTGTCTCCCACCCAGTCTCCTGCTGAAAAAACAGAGTTGGCACCTGCAGCCCATGTCCATCAGTCTTTCACCTCACCCCCTTGCAAATCAGCCAAGCAGTCTGAGCCCCAAATCATGCAGCAGTCTCTTATGCTTTTTGATGACTCTGCTAGCAGGGTTTCCCTGGGCCATCCCCATAGCCCTGCACCAGAAGTGGAAGAGCCTGAGTGCACCGATGACCAACCACTTATGTTTCAGGATGAGTACATGGGAGGACCACCGAAGCATGTATCGGATGATGATGAAACACAGGTGCCAACTGCTGTGGCTTTCTGCAGTGTGCAGACTGACAAGGAGGACAGGGGTAAAAACTGGGTGGAAGATGATGTGGAGGACGATGAGGTCCTTGACCCCAAATGGAATCAAGGTCATGTGAGTGACCCGTGTAGTTCGGAGGAAGAGGCGGTGGTCACACAGAGCCACCAGCACAGCAGAAGAGGGAGCAGGGTGCAAAAGAGGAGCGGCCGTCCCCTACTGCTACTGCCCACTGCAGCAAGGGACCAAGCACACCAAAGCCAGCTCCAAGGAGTTCACTGGCGTGGCAGTTCTTCAGACAATGTGCTGACGACAAGACACGAGTGGTTTGCACGCTGTGCAATCAGAGCCTGAAGCGAGGCATAAACGTTCTCAACCTGAGCACAACCTGCATGACCAGGCATCTAAGTGCAAAGCATGAGGTGCAGTGGACTAGACACCTCAAAAACCAAGAAAGGTCTCTGGCTCCTCCTGCTTTCTCTTCTGCTGCAGTCTATGCCTCTTCATCCACCTCTGGAGTGACAGTGGCACCTGCCACCCCGCAAACAGAGGATCTGCCAGCAACGCCACCACATGGGTCACCAAGCATCTCCACAATGTCCCATGAAAGCGTTCAACTCTCTATCTCCCAAACACTGGAGCGAAAGAGGAAGTACCCCCCTACCCACCCGCAATCCCTGACCCTGAATGCCAGCATTTCAAAATGACTGCCCTTTGAAATGCTGTTATTCCGTCTGGTGGAGGCGGAGAGTCTTAAAAGCCTTATGGCGGTGGCTGTACCACAGTACGTTGTGCCCAGCCGCCACTACTTTTTCAGGCGAGCCATCCCTTCCCTGCACAACCAAGTGGGGGACAAAATCAGGTGTGCACTGCGCAACGCTATCTGGTTCAAGGTCCACCTAACTACGGATACGTGGACCAGTAAGCACGGTCAGGGACGTTCTCCCTAACAGCACACTGGGTAAATGCAGTGGCAGCTGGGCCTGAGGCGGATAGCAGTTTAGTGCATGTCCTTCCACAACCAAGTAAGGGCGCTTCAGTTTGCCTCCTGTTGCTTCCTCCTGCTACTCTGCTTCCTCATCCTCTACCGCCTCCTCATCCGGTCAGCATAACACCTTCACCACCAACTTCAGCACAGCCAGGGGTAAATGACAGCAGGCAGTTTTAAAACTTATCTATTTGGGGGACAAACCCCACATGGAGCAGGAGCTGTGGACGGGCCTTGAACAACAGACCGATGAGTGGTTGGTGCCAGTGAGCCTCAAGCCTGGCCTGGTGGTGTGCGATAATGGGCGAAATCTCGTAGCAGCTCTGGGACTAGCCAGTTTGACGCACATCCCTTGCCTGGCACATGTGCTGAATTTGGTGCTGCAGAGGTTCCTTAAAAATTACCCCGATATGTCAGAGCTGCTGCAGAAAGTGCGGGCCGTCTGTGCGTGCTTTCGGCGTTCTCACATTGCTTCTGCTCGCCTGTCAGCGCTGCAGCGTAACTTCGGCCTTCCCGCTCACTGCCTCATATGCGACGTGCCCACAAGTTGGAACTCCACCTTCCACATGCTGGCCAGACTGTGAGAGCAGCAGCAGGTGATAGTGGAGTTTCAGCTGCAGCACGCACGGGTGAGTCGCTCTGCGGAACAGCACCACTTCACCACCAGTGACTGGGCCTCCATGCGACACTTGTGTGCCTTGTTGCGCTGTTTCGAGTACTCCACCAACATGGCCAGTGCCGATAACGCCGTTCTCAGCGTTAGTATCCCACTTCTATGCCTCCTTGAAAAATTGCTTCGGACGATGATGGAAGAGGATGTGGCACAGGAGGAGGAGAAGGAATAGGGATCATTTCATAGGGTTTCCGGCCAGTCATTCACAAGTGGCTCTGAGGGTGGTTTCCTGCACCCACAAATGCCAGGTACACAATTGTCCAGCCAGGGCACAGTTCTGGAGGATGACGAGGTGGAGGATGAGGAGATGGAGGAGGAGGAATCGTGATCACAGCAGGGTGGCACCCAAACCAGCTCATGACCATCACTGGTGCGTGGCTGGGGGGATACAGAGGACACAGACGATACACCTCCCACAGAGGACAGCTTTTCGTTGCCTCTGGGCAGCCTGGCACACATGAGCGATTACATGCTGCAGTGTCTCCGCAACGACCACCGAGTTGCCCACATTCTAACTTGTGCTGATCACTGGGTGGCCACGCTGCTGGATCCCCATTACAAGGACAATGTACCGTCCTTAATTCCGTCACTGGAGCGTGATCGTAAGATGCGCGAGTACAAGCACACGCTGATAGTTGCGCTGCTGGTGGCATTCCCACCTGACAGCGGGGGCACAGTGGAAGCACAAGGTGAAGGCAGAAGAGGAGGAAGAGGTCGCCAACGCAGCTGGGGAACGACCAAAACCTCAGAAGGCAGGGTTAGCATCGCCGAAATGTGGAAAAGCTTTGTCAGCACGCCACAACAACCTGCACCACCAGCTAATATGGAACGTCTTAGCAACAGGCAGCATTTCAGCAACATGGTGGAGCAGTATGTGTGCACACGCCTACATGTACTGAATGACGGGTCTGCCCCCTTCAACTTCTGGGTCTCCAAATTGGGCACCTGGCCTGAGCTTGCCCTTTACGCCTTGGAGGTGCTGGCCTGCCCTGCAGCCAGTGTATTGTCTGAATGTGTGTTTAGCATGGCAGGGGGCGTTATCACAGACAAGCGCAGCCGCCTGTCCACAGCCAATGTGGACAAGCTCACGTTCATTAAAATGAACCAGGCATGGATCTCACAGGACTTGTCCATACCTTGTGCAGAATAGACATGTATACCGGCCTTACCCAGCCATTATTATACTAAAGCGCAATTGCTCATTGTTGTATTTTTGATATTTTCCACTCTTTTGGGGTGTACCCTAATTTAGAAATAAAAATAAAAAATTTAAACCAAAAACTAGTGTTGGCTACCTCGTCCTCCTCCACCGCCGCTTCTACCTACACCACTACGTCCACCACCTCCTCAACGTCCTACTCCATATGGACCTCCACCTCATACATCAAGATTATTTTTTGTTAATTTTTACGTATGGTGGAGCAGTATGTGTGCACACGTAATAAAAATTAAAATAATAAATAATGAAAATAATAAAATAACAGATGTTCATGAAAAAATTAGATGAGAGACACAAAAATGCATCTTATAACACAAAAAGTAAATAGCACTGTAGTCAATACTGGTTTAGACATCAAAACCGGCAAAAAACTCCTATTCTCTTACCATTACCCCTATATCCACTATATCCTATCTCCCCTAATTATTCCATCCATATCACTTTAACTATACATCTCCTTTGACTTGCTACAATTCAGAGAGCCACAACATTAGAAAATGAACCAAAGAGGTAAGTGCGACATATATAAAGATGTGAACCCCATAGATGACCCAAGAAAATATAATTTATTTGATTAAAAATCACACATACATTAAAAACAAAATAAAATCAAGATCTATGGAAAATGGAGACCCGGGGAAGTCCACTGTGAAGTAAGCTTACAAAAATTATGAAAAACCGGTGGATTCATTTGATCAATTTGGGAGTAAGGTGTTTAATTTCCAGATCTATTTACATTCCAACTGTGTTAATCTTTTTGAAATATCCCCACCACTGACATTTTTCAAAACACAATCAATAGCTCAAACTTTAAAACCCCTAAAATTGCAAGCACGATGCGACTTAAAATTAGTGATGGCCTTGCGGTTCGCAGTGAACTTTGCTCGTTCGCGATTCGCCGAACATTTTAACATATGGCGATATTCGCGCCCGCATTTATTCTTTTACATTGTGAACAACTTTGACCCATGACACATCCATCAGGTGGTACAGGACAGCCAATCGAAAAGTTTCAGCACATAGAAATATCCCCTACCTTATAAATAGACCCGATCTGGTCGCCATTTTACATTAAATCTTTTGTCAGTGTAGGGAAAGGTTGCTGTGTGGAGCAGGGACAGACTGTTAGGGACAAAAATGCTATCAAATAGGTTCACAAAAGTCCTTTTAAGGACTGGTATAGGTGTACTATTGATAGGTGCAGTACAGAGGTGTGTAATACACTTATAATATACTTTCTAACATAGAAAGCATATTATAGCGGATTTGTATTGTGCAGCAGTTGTGAGTGGTTCTGCAGCGATACTGCAGCTACACAGAGGGGCAAATGAAATTAGAAAAAATAATTATAACTGGTGTGATATACCAGTCGCCCCCCCCCAAAAACTGATAGAAACGGGGTGTTATATACCAAATATATTACATTTGGGTACTGCAGCATTTGTTTGTGGTTTTGCTGCATTCCCTCTGCTACACACAGTGACAAACGGTATTGGAAAAAATAATTATAACTGGTTTGATATACCAGTCGCCCCCCAAAAAACTGATAGAAGCGGGGTGTTATATACCAATAATATACTTTCTTTATAGTGCATTTGGGTACAGCAGCATTTGCTTGCGGTTTTGCTGCGCTCCCTCTGCTACACACAGTGATAAACGGTATTGGAAAAAATAATTATAACTGGTGTGCGCATGCGCATGCGCGTACGCGAAAATTATATTGCCGATATTTCGTATTTAAAAAAAAAAAGAAAAAAGATTGCAAATTCGAATAATACATCTGGTATGTCACTGTCCATGTTGTGGGACTATTTGTGCACTTCTAGTAATTATTTCTTGGCTGCAAATATGAGCTGAAGGTTTTTCAGGTTCGCCTGCCATTAAAATGAATGGGACCCGCCGCGAACTTGAGGTTCTCGAACATTTGATCGCGTTCGCACGATCGCGTTCGCGAACCGTCCCGGCAGATGTTCGTCCATCACTACTTAAAATGTCTAGCTACAGATTTCAAATTAGTCACATTTTTCTCATTAGTAGCTGACATTATATCTCTAACGTGTTCACGTACCCTAACCTTCAATTCTCTTGTGGGGGAAGGGCATGTCGCATAGTATGTGACCGCTGTACTAGAACATGTCAGGCAGTGTGTTATTTGGAATGTTTTTTTGTAAGTCGATTCATGAAAGGAGGTAGCTCTCTCCATGTTTGGACATGCAATGCATTTTCTACACGGAGCAAAGCCCCACCTTGGTTTATCCACTCTTGGAAAAATTGTAGGAACTTGTTTCAGAAAGAGACTCCAAACAAGATGGTCTCTCAAATTTTTAGAGCGCTTTGCCATTACCAATGGACCCGAGGTAAGATATTTGACAAGAACTGGATCTGTCAAGAGAACAGGCCAAAAAATGTTCAAAATATCTTTCATTTCAAACCATCTAGAGTGATACCCTGTAATAAATCTTGCTTTGTTATTATTTAACCTCTGTTTTTCTGAAAAGAGAAGATCATGATGAGAACATATCTTCACTCTTCTGTATACTTTTTTAATCGAGCGTTGACTGTATCCTCGACTTGTAAATCTCTGCTTCAAATCATCTGCCTGTTGTTCGAACATCTGGTGCGTTGAACATATCCTATGAGCTGGAAAAAATTGTCTAATCAGGATTAAGTTGATCATCTGTGGGGGATGGGATGAAGACGCATGTAAATAAGTATTAACAGATGTTGGTTTTCTGAAAACATTGGTCACATTAGAACCATCGAGACCCCTCTCAAGCTGTACATCCAAAAATTTGATGGTGTTTCTATCGAACTTATATGTCAGTTTGATGTTTTTTTAATTTATGTTTAACATCCCCAAAAAATCTTGTAAATCAGATGAATTTCTCTGCCAGATCATAAATACATCATCGATGTACCGCGCCCACAAAATGGCGCGGTCCATCGACATGCACTGATCTGACAGGAAAAGGTCCCTCTCCCACAGCCCCATGAACAAATTTGCGTAAGATGGCGCACACGGCGCCCCCATCGCAGTCCCCTGGAGCTGCAGGTAGAAGGACCCATCAAAAATGAAAAAATTATGCGTCAGGACAAAAGATAGAAGATCTAACAAGAAACCCTTCTTGCCAACATCTCTATTTTCTTGTGTTAGAAAAAACTCAACTGCCTGGATACCATCTTGATTTCTAATGCTGGTATAAAGGGACTAGATGTCACAAGTTACCATCAGTGTGTCGTCCCCAAGATGAATCCCCTCAATTTTCACAGGAAATCAGTGGTATCCTTTACATATGAAGAGAGATTAGCTACAACATTCTTAAACTGAGAATCACCCTACTTTTTCAGTCAAATTGCCTCTACCTGAGATAATAGGCCTACCTGGGGGCACTTAGGCATTCTTGTGAATCTTTGGTAGAAGATATAAAGTTGGTACAGTAGGTGTTTTGACAATCAGAGCATCATGAAGGGCCTTGGATATCGTTTGATTCTCCACAGCTTTATCTAGAGTCTGGATTAGGCTTCCTTTAAATGAATGTAAAGGATTATAAATTAATTTCTTATAACATTCATTCTCTCTCAGTTGTCTATGAGCCTCTCGTTCATAAACGGCATGGGGCCACACCACAATGTTTCCCCTCTTTTTGGAGGGTTTAAAAACAATATCAGAGAGTTTGGATAGATGTTTTAAACTCTGACGTTAATCTGTTCTGTTATATATAGACTTACTGAGCATCTGACTCATTGTCAACAGGTGGTCTAATACAGTGCTGCCCATAATTATTCATACCCCTGGCAAATCTTGACTTAAAGTTACTTTTATTCAACCAGCAAGTAATTTTTTGATGGGAAATGACATAGGTGTCTCCCAAAAGATAATAAGACTATGTAGAAGAGGCATTATTGTGGAAAAAAAAAAACATTTCTCAGCTTTTATTTACATTTGAGCAAAAAGTGTCCAGTCCAAAATTATTCATACCCTTCTCAATAATCAATAGAAAAGCCTTTATTGGCTATTACAGCAATCAAACGCTTCCTATAATTGCAGACCAGCTTTTTGCATGTCTCCACAGGTATTTTTGCCCATTCATCTTTAGCAATGAGCCTCAAATCTTTCAGGTTAGAGGGTCTTCTTGCCATCACCCTGATCTTTAGCTCCCTCCACAGATTCTCAATTGGATTCAAGTCTGGACTCTGGCTGGGCCACTCCAAAACGTTAATGTTGTGGTCTGCTAACCATTTCTTCACCACTTTTGCTGTGCGTTTTGGGTCATTGTCATGCTGAAATGTCCACTGGTGTCCAAGGCCAAGTTTCTCTGCAGACTGCCTGATGTTGTCGTTGAGAACCCTCATGTATTGCTCTTTTTTCATGGTGCCGTTTACTGTGATTAGGTTCCCTGGTCTACTGGCTGAAACCCCCCCCAAAGCATTAGGTTCCCACCACCATGTTTGACAGTGGGGATGGTGTTCTTTGGGTTGAAGGCTTCTCCTTTTTGCACCAAATGAAGGAAACATCATTGTGACCAAACAATAAAATTTTTGTTTCATCTTACCATAACACAGAAGACCAGAAGTCTTCTTCTTTGTCCAGATGAGCTTTTGCAAAAGCCAAACAAGCTTTTGTGTGCCTTATCTGGAGAAATGGCGTCCTCCTTGGTCTGCATCCGTGGAACCCAGCAATATGCAGTGTCCGTTGGATTGTCTGCCTTGAGACATTGCCACCAGCAGAGCCCAGATTCACCAGGATGGCCTTGGTTGTGATCCTTGGATTCTTTTTCACCTCTCTAACTATCCTCCTGGCCAGCACAGGTGTCACTTTTGGCTTTCGACCACATCCTTTGAGATTTTCCACAGTGCAGAACATCTTGTATTTTTTGCTCAAATGTAAATAAAAGCTGAGAAATGTTTTTTTTCCCCCCACAATAATGCCTCTTGTACATAGTCTTATTATCTTTTGGGAGACACCTATGTCATTTCCTGTCAAAAAATTACTTGCTGGTTGAATAAAAGTAACTTTAAGTAAAAATTTGCCAGGGGTATGAATAATTATGGGCAGCACTGTATATAGGCGCAGTTATCTAGTTCACCTTCTGAGCCATTAATAGTTAATCTGTTCTGTTATACATAGACTTACTGTGCGTCAGACTCTGTGTCAACAGGCGGTCTAATATATAGGCACGTTTATCTAGTACTTAATCTGTTTTGTTATAGATAGAATTACCTATCGATTAATCAATGTGTCTATCAGGCCCTGATTCATGAATTGGGTTGATACACCTGTCTCATTCTACTGTTTGTGTCATGTCGACATTGATTAATAGATAAGCAATTCTATTAGGCCTGGATTCACAAAATGGGGTGATACACCTATCTCATTCTACTGTTTTTTGTGTGTCCACCTTGATATTTAACCGCTTCTTTTAGCCAGTTACTGTGATTTTGTGTTACAGAGCGGTCTAATTTTACACCCTGTGGGCAGTGCAAATAATTTGATTCTTTTCATAGCATAGTTGCCCATGAGTTGATTATCGTTTTTTGTGGGGAAAAAATATTCTTTTATATGAAAATTATTCTTTTAGCGAAAACAGTCCTGTAGTGAAAAATCTTTTAGTGAATAAATTACGGTAGTCTTTTATCAAATAAATTAGTCTTTTACCAAATAAATTAGTCTTCTGCAGTGTTACAATCCCTGATCTCTATGACAAACGATGTTTACCGTAGACAAACGGCGATCCTGTGTGCAGTGTGTGCAGTGCTGTATGTGAAAGGGCATCATAGACCAGTTAGTGTTGAACGCCACTTGGCCCTCCAGGAAGATGGAAGCGGAACGCCTGAAGTCAAATAACTCCCTTTAGATGGTCTAAACTTGCTGGATAGATTTATTTTGGCAGGTGTATTATTGCCATAAGGAAGGAGTGTATTTGGTTTTTTGAATGAACCACACAAAACACTCCACTGGGTCAAATTCATCGTACCTAATATGTTCTTTTAACGAAAAAATTTGTCTGCGTCACTATTGCAATTGCTTATGGTCCGAACTACGATGGTATTACCAGACAAATCGCTCCACCAACTGGACCCAAATTCATGATTCCTAGCTACCATGTTCTGTTTATTCTGCATCACTACAAATTTTAAACAAATTATATGTTACTGTGCAGTGCAATGAACCTTTAACCCATGTGGATATCTCCATAAGGTCTGGGATCCCTCCATACTATGAACTTAATGCTGTGCTGTTCCTTTCATATTGAATTTCTGCACTGTATTATTTCTTGTTTTACCTATGTTGTTTAAATCTATTGTTCTCTGCTGCCATCTGCTGGCCGGAATTTGTATGCTGCACGCTTCGTTCGTTGTCTATAAAGTTTTATGTCTGGGCGTGGTTTTAGCAGCCTTGGGCCTGGTCACTTCCTGTAGCCTTTTTCAGTGCTGCATTCCTTTGTGACTGGAGACACACACCTCGGCTTGTGAAGGCATCAGTTTTTGAGCAGCAGTTGCCTCAGCAGTTAGCCTCAGAAAAGACATCCACATGACAGCATCTACTGCATTCCTGTATTGTATCACTGTATGTCACTGCTCTGGATCAAATAAACCCACGTTTGATTGCATCCTCATGTCTACGTCTGGATCCATCTAACCTGAGCATCTGCCGGTCCGGTCTGCTCCACTGCTTGGATACGAAGGTAGGCCAGTCACAAAGTCATTATCAGTTACACCTTCATTCGCCTTCATGTGGGGACAGAACAGTCAAAAACTGCCTTAAAGCCTTATACCCCAGTCAATATCCATCTCAACGTCCAATGCCGGCTACAGGTTCCCTCAGAGCCCAGTGCCACACTCAGGAACCTCCCCTGCAACAGGCCCACTCCCAGCAAATCTGCCCGGCAACAGTGCATGTCCCATAAGTCTAAGGGGAAGCACGGCGTGTCCGCAGTAGATATACTCTCACCTGGAAGTCCTCCACTACTCGCCAAGCCCCTTATTACATCCTATATTAACCCTTGCTTGCATGATATAAGAACTGTTCACGCACGCGGGGCCTCCCTTAAACCAAAACCCCGCAATTCACTAAAAGGACTTTGGGAAACTCATCGGGGTGCCTCATCCGAGCCGCACTGCAATTTTCAGCCCCCAATTCAAAAGTTCATTTTCTTAAAGAGACAGCGCACCTTAAATCAAAATGTCCGAAAAGGACCTTGTACAGTTCCCCAGTGATGAAACAAAGCAAATGCAACCTGATACTGATCATTATGAAGAGCTGGAGGTAGAACCCACACTTCCAGCAGACCAAGTCACGCGACCAAGGCGCTCTCTCAAACCAACTATAAAGATCACAGAAAATTATCACACCAGGAAAGATAAGCTATGTGACAACCTGGAAGAGCTATGGGAAAGAGTTTCCTCCCTCATATCAGGACTTAAGTCCTCCTCAGGCGACACCACCAGTTTACAAGTTGCCGTCGGGCGGCTGAACGCAGCCCATGAAAGATACAAGAAACTGTCCACAAGGTATATAACCTTTCTAAAAGACTCTAATATTGAAGAAGCCCCGTCAGAATTGTGCAAGGCAGAATCAATAGACAGACAAAGAGACGCCATGGTGCTGGATGCTAAAGATAAAGTGGAACTCCGCATCTCTCATTTGCAAGAAACTAGATCACACAGATCACATTCGTCTAAACATTCCTCACGGTCCTACAGATCATCATGCTCTAGAAGCTCCAACCTGAGCGACAGATTACTAGAGGCCCGCATAAATGCAGAACTATCCAAAGTGAGGCGTTCCTTCACCGAAAAAGAAGTCCTTGCGAGAACAGAAGCACAGACGGCAGAAGCCAAGAGGGCAGAAGCAGAGGCTCGAATAAAGATCCTTGAATCAGAGAGGGAAGAGGAAATCGCATTAGCAAGAGTAAGACTACTTGAGCAAGCATTGAGCCAAGGCCTTGATTCAGTCTGCTTACCACCAGAGGAGATAGACGATCCAGCTGATCGCACCAGCGACTACATACTGAAACAGTTATCTGCACCACCCCCAGTGTGCAGTACTGTCCAAGCCAACAACACTGAAACCTCCAAGTCAGCTCTACCTGCAGTGGCAGCGATACCCACAGTACCCGAGCAATCCAATAACAGTTGCCCAGACGCGCCCTCTCAAGGGCAGTTATTACAGCAAGATGGCTACCAGGTGTTTCCTGGCCTACCTCCACAGCTCAAGCAGCAGTCATCAGAATCTACAGAGGCTAGACCACAGCTCAACCCTGCAGCAACATCATTCTACCCGGAAGCATCTCACCCTTTCACGCCACGCAACCTATACGCCCCAGGGGCATCACAAGTTGTCATGGCAACAAGCAGTGAGAAATCAGATATGTCTGAGTTTGCCAGGTTTATGGTGAGCAGAGAGCTAATTAACACCAGTCTCTCAAAATTTGATGACCGTGCGGAAAACTACAGAGCCTGGAAGGCAACCTTCAAAGCCGCCATCGCCAACCTCAACCTAACCGCAGAGCAGGAGCTCGACCTCTTGATCAACTGGCTGGGCCCAGGCTCCACAAATCGCATCAAGAGCCTTAGAACTGTCTATGTGGGACAAGCAGAAGCAGGTCTCGCTGCAGCCTGGCAGAGACTCGAACGCACCTTTGGCAGCGCAGAAGCAATAGAGAAGGCACTATTCAGGAGACTGCAAAACGTCCCCAAGATCAGTCTCAAGGATGTCCACAAGCTTCAGGATTTAAGTGATTTGCTCATGGAACTGGAGCTTGCCAAAAGAGACCCTCGTCTGTCCGGGCTGTGCTACCTGGATACTGCCCATGGGGTGAACCCAATTGTCGTGAAGCTACCATACAGCCTGCAAGAGAAGTGGGCGGCATCAGTCTCAAGGTACAAAAGAGTGCATGACGTCACTTTTCCCCCATTTATTCATTTCTGTAGATTCATCGATGAACAGTCCCAGATGAGGAATGACCCCAGCCTCGACTTCCTGGAGTTCAATACTACAGCTTCAGTGACACCATCATCAAGGTATGAAAATATTGTGCATAAACACAGAGACTTTAAGAGCAGCGTGAATGTTAGAAAGACTAACCTACCATCATCTGCAGTACCCACTGGTAGACAGTACACTACCTCATCAGGAGACAAGGCCTTCAATCGTGAATGTCCCATTCATAAAAAACCACACTCACTGAACAAATGCAGAGGATTTAGATCCAAAACAATACAGGAGCGCAGGAAAGTCCTGACCGAGCTTGGGGTATGTTTCAAGTGCTGCGCTTCATTGGAGCACATGGCTAAGGACTGCAAATCCATTATCAAGTGTGAGGAGTGTCATAGTGATAGACATGCCTCAGCTATGCACCCAACTCCACTCACAAGGGATTCACCTGCTGCCGTCACCACCAGTCCTGCTCCAAGTCATGGCGGGGAGCCCCAGAACCACGCTAACACAGCCACTGCTGTTTCCTGCTCATGCTTGGACGTATGTGGGGAGGGCCAGAGTGAGAAATGTTGTGCCCGCATATGCCTAATCAAGGTCTACCCGGAGGGGCTACCAGAAAAGGCAGTAAAAATGTATGCCATCATTGACGACCAAAGCAACCGCTCCCTAGCAGGACCTAAATTCTTTGAAGCCTTTGGAATAAAGGGACCGTCAGAACCCTACATCTTAAACACCTGCTCGGGTCGCATAGAGACTAGCGGCAGGAGGGCACAAGGATTCATCGCTTGTTCCGTCAGTGGAAATACGGAAATACCTCTACCGACGCTGATCGAATGCGATCAAATACCCAACCATAGGGATGAAATTCCTACCCCGGAAGCTGCATTTCACCATCCACACCTAAGGCACCTAGCCAACGTTATCCCACCTATGGACAACAACGTCGAGATTCTACTCCTGCTTGGCAGAGACAATCTAAGGGTACACAAGGTGCGTCAACAGTGTAATGGTCCCGACTATGCACCATACGCCCAGAGACTGGACTTGGGATGGGTAGTCATAGGAAATGTATGCTTGGATCAACCAAAAATCCGCTCATTCAAAACGTACGTGCGTGGAGATGGACGCACAACTTGCATTAAGCCTTGCCCTCATCACTATGAGGTGAAAGAGAAGCCTCCAGACCTCATACAACCACCTGACGACATTCCTCCCTTTGCTGACAACTTGGGAAGATTAGTCTTTCACACAAGCAAGGACGATGATAAAGTAGCTTTGTCAGTAGAGGACAGAGAATTTATCAAGATAATGGACAATGAGTTCCTTAAAGACGAAACCAATCACTGGGTTTCTCCATTACCCTTCCGAGCTACCAGGGTGAGACTCCCGAACAATAGGGAACAAGCTCTGTCTAGATTTAACTCTCTTCAGCGTACCATGAACAGTAAGCCTGAGATGAGAGAACACATCGTTGCCTTTATCGACAAAATATTCCGCAACAACCATGCAGAACCAGCTCCTTCCTTAGGGAAGAACGACGAGTGCTGGTACTTGCCTTCATTTGGAGTGTATCACCCACGGAAACCTAATCAAATTAGGGTTGTTTTCGACTCAAGTGCCAAACATCAAGGTGTATCTCTTAATGATGTCCTTCTCACAGGTCCTAATCTGACGAATAACCTAGTTGGAGTGCTGATGAGGTTCAGAAAAGAGCTCGTTGCCATCACCGCTGACATTGAACAGATGTTCCACTGTTTCGTAGTCAGAGAGGACCACCGTAATTTCCTCAGGTTTCTGTGGTACAAGAATAACAACACCAACGCAGAGATGGCAGAATATCGAATGAGGGTACACGTATTTGGAAACAGCCCTTCACCTGCCGTGGCAACTTACGGCCTTCGGCGAACTGCATTAGAGGGAGAATCCAAGTACGGTAAAGACGCCAGAGACTTTGTAGAAAAGGACTTCTATGTAGACGATGGACTCAAATCACTACCGACTGAAGAAGCGGCTATCGATCTGCTCAAAAGGACTCAAAGTATGTTGTACCAAGCTAAACTTAGACTACACAAAATTGCTTCAAACAGCCTGGCCGTTATGAGGGCCTTCGAATCAGGCGATCATGCACCAGGATTCAAGGACATTAACTTGGGACTGGACAGTCCACCTGTGCAGAGGAGCTTGGGCCTCAGATGGGATCTCTCGGCTGACTCCTTCGGTTTTCAGATAAGTTGTGCAGACAAGCCATTCACAAAGCGAGGCGTCCTATCAGTGGTAAACAGCCTATTTGATCCGCTGGGATTTGTAGCGCCCATCACCATACAAGGTAAATCTCTACTGAGACAGTTTTCTGAAACAGTCAAGGATTGGGATACCCCACTTCCCTCCGAGAAAGAGCAAAAATGGGAAGCCTGGAAGCGATCTTTGTGTGCCTTGGATGAGATCCACATCCCGAGATGCTATATTAAAACCTCACTTTCCTCTAGCATAAAGAAAGAACTCCACGTGTTCTCGGATGCCTCCACGGAGGCCATCGCAGCGGTTGCCTATCTGAAGGTGACAGAACCCAACAACCAAAATCACGTTGGATTCGTCTTTCGTCCAGAGTTTCTGCTCGGAGAGGCGGACGAATGTGTACAGGAAGTTTTCAGCATTCAGGATCCGGATAATGATCCAGAAATCCGCGCTGAAGTTAGTGCATTAGTCACTGGAACAAAGCAAACCGCCAGCTTCAGTTGTCAGCGCTTTGAACGTTTCTCCAGTTGGATGAGACCCATCGAGAACGTCCCTGATGGGTGAACAGGACTGTATCTAGTTTCGCAGATCTTCTCCATTCCAAGTTGGAAAACAGGACTAATCTATGTTTGCATTCTAACATGTTCTTTTTACAGGTTGTTTATATTTTATGGACATTCGTCATAGTGAAATCCCCAAAGTGAATTTCAGACGGGGAGTGTGCTGTTCCTTTCATATTGAATTTCTGCACTGTATTATTTCTTGTTTTACCTATGTTGTTTAAATCTATTGTTCTCTGCTGCCATCTGCTGGCCGGAATTTGTATGCTGCACGCTTCGTTCGTTGTCTATAAAGTTTTATGTCTGGGCGTGGTTTTAGCAGCCTTGGGCCTGGTCACTTCCTGTAGCCTTTTTCAGTGCTGCATTCCTTTGTGACTGGAGACACACACCTCGGCTTGTGAAGGCATCAGTTTTTGAGCAGCAGTTGCCTCAGCAGTTAGCCTCAGAAAAGACATCCACATGACAGCATCTACTGCATTCCTGTATTGTATCACTGTATGTCACTGCTCTGGATCAAATAAACCCACGTTTGATTGCATCCTCATGTCTACGTCTGGATCCATCTAACCTGAGCATCTGCCGGTCCGGTCTGCTCCACTGCTTGGATACGAAGGTAGGCCAGTCACAAAGTCATTATCAGTTACACCTTCATTCGCCTTCATGTGGGGACAGAACAAATGCTATTTTGCTTTCTACATATATTTGGGTCAAATCCCAATGGGCTGAACTTGCTGGATGGAACATGGCAGCTGGATAATTGCCATAAGGGAGGAGTGTCATTGGTTATTGGAATGACCCACACAAATCCCTCCACAAACTCAACCAAAATTCTTCGTAGCTAATATGTTGTTTAAGGCTTCGTGCACACAGCTGTTGCCTGGCCGTGCCCGTATTGCGGCCTGCAAACAGCGTGTCCGCAATATGCGGGCACCGGCCGTGTGCTCACTAAAATAGGTCTACAATCCAGAAGGTGTGGTGCAGAACAGAGACCTAGAACCCCATGGAAGCACTACGGAAGCTTCCGTGTGGTATCTCTCTGTGCCTCCACACTGCAAAAAAAACATATTCTATTTTTTGTGGTGCGGATGGATCACAGACCCATTCAAGTTGAATGGGCCTGGATCCATCTGTGAAATCCACATAGATGTTGCCCAGACATTGGGGAATGCAAATTATGGTCCCCAATGCACCGAATGGCCGAGCAACGGCCACGTGCATGAGGCCTTAGTCAGTGTTTGGTCAGTGTTTAGCATCAGTATTTGATCAGAATTTGTAAACCAAAAGCAGGAATGGGTCCAAAACACAAATGAGAGGCAAATAATTTCATTACATTTTATCTCTATTTTGGACCCACTCCTGTTTTTGGCTTACAATTACTGATCAAATTCTGATGCAAAACACTGACAAAATACTGACTGTCTGAAAGAGGCTATATGGATACTCAAAATACAGGATTGTTTTTGTTTTAAGTTTTTCTGATGGATCAGAAAAACTGAAACATTAACAGTGATGTTAACACAACCTTACTGCCACTGCTGCTGCCTCCCTCTCCCCACTCTTTCATGGGGCCACTATTGTCACGGTTACTGCTGCCACCATTCCCACTCTGTTATGGGGCCACGATTGTCATGATTACTGCCAGTGCTGCTTCTGCCGCCATCGTCCCCACTCTGTCATGGGGCCACTACTTGAATCTTGGGGCACTGCATGGTTAAGTCCACGGTGATAAATTAGACCTGACGCTTTTATTGACCTGTGATACTGATGCATCGTAATTCGACAGCTAACAGAAGAGATTACCTATGAATCTTGGTGCCCTGCACAGTTATGAAGATGGCGATAAATTACAACTGCCTGTAATTCTGACGGCACAGTACCTACAGAATAGATTAACTATGAATGTTTATTTTCAGTGATTATAATTATTTTTTCTTTGACAGATTGTAGTTATTGACAAACATTTATTTATTTATTTTATGCACTTATATAGCGCTACTATATTTTGCAGCGCTTTACAGACATTATCATCCAACTGTCCCCAATGGGGTTCACAATCTAGGTCCCTATCAGTATGTCTTTAGAGTGTGGGAGGAAACCGGAGTACCTGGAAGAAACCCACACAGACACAGGGAGAACATACAAACTCCATGCAGATGTTGTCCTTGGTCGGATTTGAACCTAGGACCACAGCACTGCAAGGCACCAGTGCTAACCACTGAGCCACCATGCTGCCTGTGATGAATGTATTTTTTTTAAACAAAATTTGAATATTTATGATTATCTCATACATGTGCAGAGCAGTTGACTCAGATTTTGGTGAGACGCAAGAGGAGCAGGCGGGCAGAGTTTTGTCTACCTACTGATGTTGCAGAGCAGGGGGCGGTCATGAAGGAGCAAGGGGCAGCACTGGGAACTTGTGTAGAGATGGACCTGGGCTCTTCATGGAGTTGGGCTTGGGCACTTTGTCTCCAATAACTTTTAATCATGCCCCACCGGCTACTTGGAATATCAAACAAAATTCATTTGCTGGCGATCGGAAAGTGCGACAATCATGACAAAGGTACAGTTATAATTATGTTAAGTTGACCTAACATGCATCGCCATTTGTTAGATATGCTTGAAAGAGCTGACAGATTCCCTTTAACTACCATACATGTAACTGGAACTAGTGTACTTATATGGGGACTGAGAAAGATAAAATGCCGTTCAGAAATACTGGACAACAGGGGCATTTGAGCCTTCATGAGAATTGCCAAAAAACAGAGCTCTTCAGAGAGAATTGAAGGGGGGTACTGGCCCATTGTGTCTTAATGGGAGCTGGAAGAGGAAGTGAGCCCTTTAGAGACACTGGAATGGGGGCATGGTGCCATTGTGCCTTCATAGGTGCTTTCAGAATGAGAGAGACCTTCAGAGGGACCATAAAGGGGCACTTAACATTGCACGAGAGAGTCTTTCAGATGGATTAGGAGGATGTCAATGGGCCATTGTGCCTATATAAAGCTTAAAGATTAAGTTAGTCATTTAGAAGGACTGTGATGGGGGTAGGGGCCCAGTGTGTCTTTTTAGGTTTTGGAAGAGGAAAAGAGTCCAAAAAGCTGTTTTATATTTTGTATATTATATTTTTATTTATTAGTATGGAGGTTTATGTACCAACATAGAAATATGGCTGTGCATTATAAAGAAAATAAAATATAACAGTACTCTTTTATAGTACATGGTAGTTTATTGTGTGATCCAAATGGGATGATATGGGCTGGTGTTGATTGTGTGCCAGGGCTGCTGGTTATTATTTCTGATTTGATGGGGTGGGGGGAAACATGCAAGTGTAAGAGACAAAAAAAATATGCAGTTGAGTACACAATAAAAGGTAGATGGGTATATTTCTAATTCTCCAAGTCTGGAGTAAGACTTGGAGCGTGAATAACAAAAATAAAATACAATAATGGCCGATTACCTTTTTCATCTGTCAAGAGATCTGCAAATATATCAATCATCTTTCCATATTGTAAACACCTAATAAAGCAGATGCTTCACAATTTTCCCCCCCTTGAGACTGTGGATAAAAATGTAATCCCTTTTAGTTACCTCCTAATCTGTAAAGTCCAAGACAGACAATCAACTGTACGCCGCGTACTTTATTGATTCTATCAAGCACCCAGAGAAGAAAAGGTTTGGGCAAAATGTATAATACACGTAAAATGCTATATGCAGACAAGTTCTTTGTTTGAATGTGACAAGCGTAATACAAGGTGTTTCATCACAAGGATGAGGAACGTGAGGCCTAAACTAATTAACTAACCAGCGCGTTGATCTATGGCTCAGCACCTTGCATTCCTGGTGATTTATCCTATTTCACATTCATTGCCATATCCCTCTAGGGAAATAAAGATTGCTGCCTATTAAAGAAGGGGACAGAAAAAGGCACCTTCACTGGCGACAGCCTGAACAAGAAAATAATACTGTAATCATTCCCTCCAATCATCTGAAAAGGATTAAATCTTCTGCTTCTAAAGTAATGTTCCAATTGAGCCTTGGGGAAGAATAATTCATGATTAGGGGGAAGGCTGGTCTAGCAAATGTGAACATTATGTCCATTACTTAAACACACTTCCTGGGATGACTGCTAATGTACCCACGGGACCTTGCAGCAGCAGTAACTGATAGCAGCAATGAAATAGGCCGACAAGGACAAGAAGTATTATCATCTACATTCAACAGCACTACATAGACCTTGCTATTGCTAAATCACTGCCTTTGGTAAATAGCCTGGATAAGTCATTTTAATAGGAGAATTCCTCTTTTCTTTATGTGTATTAAACAACAGACTGTTACACGCTGTGGTAGTGTATTGATTCCTTAGAGAGGCAGTGTGAATACCAATTATGTAATTTATGCCGTTTTTAGGTACTAGCTATATTTGTTATGCATAGTCTATTAAATATTCAATAGTTCTATCCACTCCTTGCAGTAAAATAAGAAGGTATGTCATGCATTGAAGTATTACACGTTATATCATTCATTCATTTGCTGTCTAATTTAAAAGAGATAGAAGGTAATGGGAAAAATGCAGTTAAAACGTCATAAAAAGGCTGCAATACTGGCGGGCTTTTGTTTTAAATACGTTTTAAAGCTTAGGTCATCAATATTAGATCAGTAAGGCAACCCCGCTGATCAACTATTTGAAGTGGCTGCAGCGCCGGTCATCTTTGTTTCCCAGTCACAACTGTTCTTTATATTGCAGCATAAGTCTCATTCTTGAAAAGGATAGAGATGCCAGACAGCTGCAGTACCAGACACAGCCTCTGCTAAAAGAATGGAGCTGTCCCTGTTACATAGTGAAGGGAATGCAGAGTGCTTCGGGTTCAATCTAACAGCTGACCCCCACCAGTCTAATAATGATGGTCCACCCTTAATTTTATAATGTATCTAACACAACCTTTGCCCAATATATCAGACACTTGCATAAAAAAGCTATATCCATAGCTTATCCTGAAACCTCCACAGGCTCAGATGTGTAAAAAGGAGCCTTTGCCTTGCTGCTGCACTGGTTTCCAAGATAGAAGATAGAAATTCTGGTGCCTAATATGTAAAATAGGGCAGTGTCTTGGCAAGGGTCAGCTACCCAAGCATCTCAGAAGGTAGAGCCAACCTCATCGCTCTGACGCGGGCTCTATTTCTATTTCCAAGGATCATCATGGAGCTCTATGGCAATCTAAGTGAGGATCAGTAGAACTGCAAGAAGTTCAGCCCCAGTACAGATGGTAAAATGCAGTTGAATAAAAAATTGTCTAGTATCTGGTAGGACCTCTTCAAGCTTCATTCCATAATATTAAAATTTTGACATGGAGTTACAGTCGGACAACAATGCTTAAGCATTTCAGATGTACACTTTGCCCCTTACTCATAAGGAAGTAAGGACGACGTGCACGTTTAAAATGCGTAAGCATTGATATCTATTTGTAACTTTATATAAAAACTTTAATATGATGGAATAAAGTTTAAAGAGGTTTTATAGGATGACGGACCATTGCTTGTTAATTCACCTACTTGCTCCCTGGGAACACAAGCGAGGCCCTTACATGGCGAAAGCCAAAAGCGTGATACCAGTGAGCTGGTTTTGTTTCTTCTCTGTGTATTAAAATGTGATGGTATTACAGCTGTCTGAAGCTGGCCTGTGTATTTATGCATTTTTATCATGATCACGGATATAGCTTATATCTTGATCATTTATTACTGTATGCACTCTATTCAGAAAGGATAAAAAGGTAGAAATTAAAAGATAAAGTTGTGCATGAAGAAAGATTTTAGGCAAATATTTTCTCCTAATAGGGGGTTAAACAGAAACCAGATCCTGCATATCTCATTCTTTTTGAATTACCTCCAGGGTCAGCTGCATTATTTAACAACCTACCTCCTGTTTGATTCATTTTCCACTTCCCTTTGGGGATATCTCTTTATTGTTGTGGCTTTGCCATATAGTGCTACAGGCTAACAGATCGATTCAACCTTTGCATCTTATTGCCTGTCAATAAGAAAAGCGGTAATTAGTGTGCAGTACTGCTTAAAAGCTACCAAAAATCACTTATCGATTCACTCATTGCATTATCCAGAGAAAGATTAACTTGTTAATTAAAATGGATTGGATAGATTTGATTTATTTCCTATCATGGAATCCATTTTACGACATGGTTATCATGGTTTATTTTTTACAGGAAAATTGATATGCATGTTTTAACTAATATGCTTAAATCTGTGGATTGCAATATCTTTACTTATAGCAATAATGTGAGGAGGAGCTAGATTAACAATAATAACAAGTAACATCAAAAATACATTTTTTTAATGTTATTATATTTAAAGAATATTCTCTATGAAATAACAATTCTATTAACTCTAGGTGTGTTTTAAGTCTGAGTTGTGCTGTTCCTCTGTTATTCCTCCCAGAAATGTGTGGACACAATCTGACATTGTCCATTCAGTGCTGGCACCGTTGTACTGTGGGACACAGTACACATCACTTTAAAAGTTGTCAATTTATTCATAAATTTGAGGAATAGCAAAGAAATAGAACAACACAGAACTCTAAGAGAAGATGCCCCAGAATTGTTATTTCACAAGTATTTACTACTAATAATAATAATAAAAAAATGTATTTATATAGCACCACCATATTCCGCAGCTCTTTACAAATTCAGAGGGTTCATGTACGAAACAAAACTAACTGTCTAATATGCAACTGAAACACTAGGAGTCAGGGCTCTGCTCGCAAGCGCTTACAATCTATGAGGAATTGGGGGTGACACATAAGGTAGTTGATAGTAATAAGTAGGATTTCAGCCATTATTGAACTGACAGGATTGGTGCCGGCCGATCTGCTTCGGGTTTGGGACTACCAGAGGATCGAGTTTAGGCCAGAGGAGTTGGTGGGGAGAGGTTTAGTCGGGCAATAGTCAGTTTAGGTAGCTTGATAAGCCTGCCTGAAAAGATTTGTTTTTAAGGCACGTTTGAAGGTGGAGAAGTTGTGAATTGACCTAGTATTCCGGGGCAGAGTATTCCAGAGAGTAGGTGCAGCTCGAGAAAAGTCTTGAAGACGGAAGTGAGAGGTACGAATTATGGAGGTTATTAATCTTAGGTCGCTAACAGAACGGAGAGCACGAGTAGGGTGGTAGATGGAGATGAGGGAGGAGATGTATGGAGGTGCAGCACTGTGGAGAGCTTTGTGGGTTAGGGTGAGAAGTTTGAACTGTATTCTGTGGTGGACGGGCAACCAGTGAAGCGAATGGCACAGACTAGTAGTAAAAGAGTGTTCTGCAACCTTCGGCACTTCAGGTGCTGAGAAACTACAACCCCAGCATTTCCGAATTTTTCGGCTTTCCTTGCAACTCCAATGGAAGTAAATGATGCATTCTGGGTAGTTTCAGAACAGCTGGGACTGTACTAAAACATGTAGGTTAGGAGTGGGGATAGCTTTTTTTAAAAAATGGGTTTCACATTAAAATACTTCACCTATACACAGGACAAGTGACAAATGTATTTTCTCTGGGGTACAGTGTTAATTTTAGGACATGGTCAAATATCATAGTGTCAGTTTGAGGCAAAACACTATCTCTGACACCTGACTCTGATAGCTGACACTCGACTCGGATATCTGACTTTGATATCTGACACCTGACTCTGACACCTGACTATGAAATCTGACTCTCATACCTAACTCTGACACCTGACTGACATCTGACTCTCACATCTGTCTTTGACTTTGAATTTTGATTTTCTTAACAGGTCAAACTCAAAGTCAGAATGAGTTATAGATATACTGTGTATTTGTATCCTAAATCACACAGCAAATGGAAGTCTTTAGCTGACTATAGCTGAACCCATAGCTCTATGATATGTGCAGTTTCAATAATAGGAATTTTACTTTTCTGAAATGCTGATGAAAAAAATTGTCATTTTACTTATTTGCAAGAGCTGGTACAGCTGTAAAAGAGCCTATAGCTTAATGGTTTAAGACCCAATGGAAACCTTAAACAAAAAAAAATTCTATGTTTAAACCCTACCTAGGAGAGAAATTCAAATGATGTTTGACATTGATGTTTGACTTTCCTCACTGGTCAGCTTCAAAGTCAAAATGGAGTTCAGGAGATAGCGAAACCCTTTTATTCAAAGTTTATAGCACTGGATGATTAGACATCATTTATTTATCCATTTTGTGGAAACTTGGATACTTTCCCAGGACTATTTCTATACACCATACAGTATGTCAATATTTTCATATTGTATTTTTCCAAACCTGATATGAACTTGATCTTTACATTTTGGTTTATAGTGGTTAAACTGAGTTTTTGCATTCTGGCTGTACAAGATATAATCTTTTTGGCTGCAGGTGATTAAAAGTAACTGTTGTTTCGGTTTTGAAGAGTTTTCTATCAAAGCTGTAACTGAGTGTAACTAAGGAGAGTCTGTCTTCAGTGTTCAGCATTTTACTGAGTACTAAAGACACCTGTGTATAAGAAATCGGATAGGCAGGGTGATGAGCAGAGATAGTTAGCCCAAATGTCCATAGTAAGGGACTGAGGTAGTGACAAGAGGCGGCTGGGGGCCTCTGCAAGTTACACACAAAAAGGCAGATCCTCCTTTAATGGTGTTAAAACTTTGCTAAGACACTTTATACCCTTTTCTCCAGTACAAAAGAAACATTTTCCATAATAAAGTAAATTACAAAAATGTTTAATACCACTGTCCCTATACTGTATTGAAAATGAACCGAAGCGATATTTCAGTGTGTGGAAGTACAGTCTCTTATTTCCCGAAGTGTGAGTTAGTTAGATAAAGTACTTTGCTCTGTATTGAAAACCAATTTTTTTTTAAATACTTTTTTTTTGTCTTTACAAGATTTTATTTATTTATTTATAATTTTTTTTGCTTAAGCAGTACATGTGAATTTTACTTTATCATATATCCTAAGTTGCCATCTTCTTCATCCTGCAGTTCCTTTTCTGTAAAATTCACAAACTTCCTTCAGTATAAAGACCCTATTATACTGTGCGATTTTCAGGTCAATTATAGAGAACAGTGTTCATAAAATAACTGGACTATGTTATCATGGTGTCAATCACCTGATAAATGAACAAATGCTCTTTTGTTGGCTGATTGCATCTTCCATTCAGAATTTGTAATTAGGGATGTACTGCCCCTAATCAATACAGCTGAATGGGGGAGAAAACATTGCGACTGCATTTATTGTTGATCGATGTCTTTGTGCCCAAGGTTGGGCAATCTAATACCACCCTAAGAGTAAACTCCTGACAGATAGGAAAGGGATATAGCTGCAGTCTCTGCCTTAAAGGTTTATTACACTGCCTGATATTTGGGCCAATTGGGAACATACTTTTATAAGAACGCTTATTCCCTTTAATTGGCTTGTGAAATTGTGCTGCTGATAATCAATAGAACTGAATGGGAGAGCAACAACTGCATTAGCAATCATTCCGACCTCATATATTTTTCATTGACTAGTGTTATTATAGGCCAATGCAAAATTTTGGTTCAACTTGTGTTTTTAAAGATGAGCAAACCACTTGAGATTTTCGGTTTGCCGTACTTTAGACAAAAGTTGCTCCAATTGCCCTAAAAGTTGGTATATAATCCCCTCTAGCCTCCTAGGACTCAAAATTTTTAGGAAAACTTATCTATTTTAGTGTATTTTTTATGATTTTTTTTTTATTTTTCCCTTCCCCAAGCTCTGGAACACAATAGCAATAGTAAATGATGTCTGATTGACACTGACATACATAGCTATGGGTAAATGCATGTTTGATGGCATTAACATACACCGTGTTTAAAAACACACCACACTGGCACATGTGTTATTCTTTTTCATATTCCAAAGCTTCCATAACTTGTGTTATGGGATTAAAAAAAATATGGCGTTGGGGTCCAAGCTTCCAAAATGTATGCCTTGACAGGGTCGGAATGCGTGCCTGTACTACAAGTGTTCATTGTCAGAAGAAAAAAGTGGCTTGTTGTGAACAAGCCTAAAAAATTCTCCCTTTTAATTGTGAACAACAGTAATGCATTGTGGATGTGGAAAGGGTAAGGTATGGATATAGTGGCATGAGGCCGCAATAGAAGTGGCAGCAGAAGTAGCATAGCATGGAACATACATGACTGTCTATGGATAGGTAGTAGTAGTAATAGTAGTAGTGGTAGTAGTAGTGGTGGTAGTAGTAGTAGTGGCAGATGCTTTGCACTAATGGTGGTGGCAGTAGGAGATTAGCAGTGAGAAGCAGCAGCAGCCATATGGTACATGTTGGCAGGCAGGCAGCATCATGATGGAGGTGGCAGCAGCCGTCGTACAGAACATAATGGTAGGCAAGTCGCAGCAGTGGCATCATGGTGGTGGTGGCATCAGCCGCACATAACGTGATGGTAGGGAGGTCGCAGCAGTGGCATGATTGCCTCCGGCAGGCAGGCAGGCAGGCAGCAAGAGTGGCAAGATGGAGACCTGCCAGCAAGGCCAGATATATTCATTAGCCTCAGCCAGAGGAGTGTGAAAATCCTCCTAAATCCAGGCTTGGTTCATTTTGATAAAAGTTATGTTTTGGACACTGGTGGAGGACAACTTAGTTCGGTACTGAAAAACCCTCTCCAAGATGACATTGGAGGTTGGGCAATAAAGAAGAAATAGAGAGTGCTTTGCCAGTTCGGGCCACTGTTCCAGTTGGCCTGCCCAGAAATCCATGGGGTGAGGGAACAGGGTATTCTCCCCAAATTGGCCAGGGTTTAGGTAGGCCTAAACCTGGGCGTTGAGGTGGAAGCTGTTGGCTTGCAGACTGGCCTTAGCCTGGTGCTGCATGTGGAAAAACTGCTCCATCATGTTGAGGAGACTGAAATGGCTGCTGAGGCTTCTGCTGCTGGTGGTGGCAGGAGGGGGGTGATTCTGCAGGGGGCAGAGAGGGGCATCGCTTTTATGCATGCTGGCATCAGGCGTCTGCTTGCTGTAAGTGCGGCAAGCTGTGTACAGAGTGTTTCCTGGTAATAACGTAATTTGTCCTCCCTTTCTGTGAAAAAAGGAAAAATTCCCCCAATTTACCTTGATTGCGAGGGTCTAAAAGCATGGCAGCCCCTCCTCCTCCTCCCCCATGGGAATTTATCATTGTGGGTCCCCAACAGCTACATAGTGGGCAGCAAAATGTGTTAGTTGTTCTTCTTCCTCCTTCTTTGTTGCCATTTGTTGCATGAGTGTCAGCGTCTCTTCAAAAATAAATATGAGGGGAGTGAGGGACAACTGCGACATGAACTGCATGAGCTGCCACTGCCCGACTTGGAAACAAGACATGCTCTCTGCTGAGGCGGTCTGGTGCATGACAAAACTCTTCACGGCTTTCTGCTGCTTATACAGACGCTCAAGCATGTGCAATGTTGAATTCCAGCGAGTTGGAACGTTGTGGATTAAACAGTGTAGCTGCATACATTTCTGATTCTGCAAGTCCAGGAGAACATTCCTCACCATGTGAGAATGGCTGAAAAAAGAGAGACTCTCCTGGACATTCCCAGCACATTGCGTAAGCCACTGCTTTTTTTAAAAGGCATGTGTTATTTCCCCCAGGTACGGGCGGCCAGTATATTTCCCCCATTGTCACTGACCACCTTGCCCAGTTGGAGTTAGTGGGGTGACAGCAGGTGGGATGTTTGCTGCTTAATGTACTTTAGCTCAACAGTTCGGTGGTGTGGCTACTGTTGCCCAGGCCGTTCAACTCAAACACAACATGACAATGCTTTACTTGACATATCTCATAAGAAAGAGGGGTAGTGCAAGATAGGCTGTGCCCTGCTGCTTTTGGGGACTGGACTGTGTTCATGGAGGAAGAGTGCCTGCTGTGGGAGCCATACGGTGGGAGTGGGTGAAAAGGATCTGCCCATGTTGCTGGGATTCTGCATTGACAGTGGGCCGTAAAAATATATGTACTGTCCTTGCCTGTAACAGCTGCTCCAAAATGGTATTGCAGTGACTGCACAGACAAAAACATGGCCAGGTTGGGGTTCAGCTTGTAGACAAGCTAATTGCTGGTGGAGAAAAGTTTTTTCATGGTTGAACATTCTGTTATAGATGTCTCACGATGGAACCAAAGACAAGGAGGAGTCTTAGCAGGAAAAGAAGGTGATTATGATGATGACAAAGATTCCATATTGCTTGGGGGTGTGGGTTGGCTGTCACAGAGAGGACCAGGAGAAGGAAGACAGACTTGTTCTGATTGGGAATGCTGGGCAGTTGTATTTTCCCAAAGGATTCGATGATACCACCTCATGTACTGACATAGACCTTTGAAACCTATAATTGTGTTGAACGGCCACGGCTTATTTTAATCCTGCAGATCTTGCACACCACTGTAGTTTTGTGTGCCCGCCTTGTGGGGAAAAGTGCCATACGGGATTTGCTTGCACAGAGCTACAGGCAGCCAATCTGGCCTTAGCTCTGGCACATTCTGGACCTAACCCACCCACAGTGTTAGCAGCATCACCAGATCCCGAAGCAGACGTTGCCATGACTGTTGATTGGGAGGTACGTGGACTCTGCTCTTTATTGCTGAAGCCACTGCCCTTCTCCACTGATGTTGCCTCCTTCTCAGCACCCCAATACAGATCCCACATCCTTTCCAGCACACAATTGTCATCGGATTCCTCACCCTCTCTTCCACTTTTATCAAAATGCAAGATATCATGGTGGGCTCCTGGCTTCCCTCCCCTGCTCTGCATTTTCCTTGACTGTCGCTGCCTCAACCGCCAATGCCATAGATACAGGTGCCACTATTCCCACCACAAAACACAGTTATGCATGATGTCCCCAGCCTCGTCCCCAAACTCCTTCTCAGGGCAACCTAAACGGTGACGGTTCTCACACAAGTCGTCAACAGGGAAACTTTCTTGACTATTTGTCATAGAGTGTGGTGGGGTTTTCTTGCCACTTCTTAAGAAAATGTAAGGTACCCCTCTAGGAATGGGCAGTGAAAACTGAGAGGGCTGCACTGGGGCTGCAAGAATGGGCAAGAGGAACTCCAAAGTCACCTCCATGGTATCCTCCTGTGACTGAGAGGATGAGTGAGCCATCCAAAACACAATCTCATTCTCTTTCTCCTCAACAATAATGTTGCGCCTTTCTGAAGCCAGCTGAGACAACTGCGGCCTACTACTACTACTTTTCGCCAGATAACTGGTGCTGCTTCTATCCACATTCTGGCTCTGGGTCTTTCGTTTGGAACCCTTCTGTAGTCCTGACATTTCTGGGCCTGTTGTGTACTATGTACCTTGTGTATTGGCTTATATATGCTGATTTGAATATACAGTAATTAACAACAACCAAAAAATTTATTGGAAATAAAGTGAGATGGATTTAGCCCTAAATTCTTTATCTCTCACAGATAATTTTGTGCCCTAACTTGTGTATTGTTGTAGTAATCACATGTATATATGCTGGTTTAATTACATTTAACAATCTTCCCCCCAAAAAAATCCAACCGTGTGGATATAAAATAAATTAAAACAGTTGATTGAGGCCCAGGTCTGACACTCAATTTTACTTATCACCTATGTGCTGGTTTAATTAAATTGAACAAGTCCCCCAAAAAATTGTAATTCAGACCATGTGGAAACTGAATACAGTTGAAACAAGAAGTTTACATACACTATATAAAAAGACACATATGCACGGTTCGCCCGGCGGTCGTTTTTTGCAGAGAACTTTGACCCATGACACATCCATCTGGTGGTACAGGACAGCCAATTGAGACGTTTCAGCACATGAACATACCCTCTACCTTATAAATAAACCTGATCTGGCTGCCATTTAACATTCAGTCTTTTGCCAGTGTAGGGAGAGGTTGCTGTGTGGAGCAGGGACAGACTGTTAGGGACACCAAACGCTAGCTAATAGGGCCGCAAAAGTCCTTTTAAGGACTGATATAGGTGTGCTATCAATAGGTGTGGCTTACTGAGGGGTGTGATATACTTATAAAATACTTTCTAACATAGAAAGTACATTATAGTGCATTTGTATTGTGCAGCAGTTGTATGCAGGTCTGCTGAGATACCGCAGCTACACAGAGTGACAAACGCTATTGGAACAAATAATTTCTACTGGTGTGATATAACCAGTTGCCCCCCCAAAAAACTAATTGAAGCAGGGGTGTTATATGCCAATTATATACTTTCTATATAGTGCATTTGGGTAGTGCAGCATTTGTTTACGGTTTTGCTGCGTTACCTCAGCTCACAAAGTGACAAACTCTATTGGAACAAATAATATTCTACTGGTGTAATATAACCAGTTGCCCCCCAAAAAAAACTGATTGAAGCAGGGGTGTTATATACCAATAATATACTTTCTATATAGTGCATTTGGGTAGTGCAGCATTTGTTTGTGGTTTAGCTGCATTACCTCAGCTACACAGAGTGACAAACAACATTGGAACAAATAATTTCTACTGGTGTGAAATACCTGTTTCCTCCTAAAAAAAATGATTGAAGCGGGGGTGTGATATACCAATTATATACTTTCTATATAGTGCATTTGGGTAGTGCAGTATTGGTTTGCGGTTTTGCTGTGCTACTTCAGCTACAGATAGGGACAAAAGCCATTGGAACAAATAATTTCTACTGGTGTGATATACCAGTTGCCCCTCCAAAATAATGATTGAAGCAGGGGTGTGATATGCCAATTATATACTTTCTATATAGTGCATTTGGGTAATGCAGCATTGATTTGTGGTTTTGCTGCGTTACCTCAGCTACAGATAGTGACAAATGACAATGGAACAACGTACTCCCGTGGCCTAAAAAAAAAAAAGTCTCCAACAGGACACATTTTAGAGAATTTCCCTTTAAGACGCATAAAAATGTCCCCTGATTAAGATACATATTTTTTGTTTGACGTTTTGTCATTGATCCCCCTCTAGTTTGTCACTGTCCATGTTGTGGGACTATTTGCACACTTCTACTAAGTATTTGGTGGCTGCAAATATGACCTGAAGGTTTTTCAGGTTTGCCTGCCATTAAAGTGAATGGGGCCCGCCCCGAACATTTGATCGCGTTCGTGATCCGTCCCGGCCAATGTTCGTCCATCACTAGGTTAGGATTACCAAAATTATTATTATTTGCCCAATGCCAGAATAATATGAGAGAATGTTTTAAGGCATTTTTATCACTTTCTGCAAAGTCAAAAGTTTACATACATTTCATTAATATTTGTTACCATTGCCCTTAAACTGTATGACTTGGGTCAAACGTTTTGGATATCTTTCCACAAGATTCTCACAATAGTTGGTCGGAATATGGGCCCATTCCTCCTGACAAAATTGGTGCAACTGAGCCATGTTTGTTGGTCACCTTGCTCGCACCTGCCTTTTCAGCTTTGCCCAAATTTTTTTTATAGGATTAAGATCAAGGCTTTGTGATAGCCACTCCAAAACATTGACTTTATCATTCTTATGCCACTTTGTAACCAGTTTAGCAGTATGCTTTGGGTCATTGTCCATTTGGAAGACCCATTTCCGCCCAAGCTTTAACTTCCTGGCTGATGTCTTGAGATGTTGCTTCAGTATTTCCACATACTGTGCCTTGAAAAAGTATTCACCCCCCCTTGACTTTTTTCGTGTTTTGTTACATTACAGCTTCAAGTTCATTGTTTTGTTAATCTGAATTTTATGTGATGGATCAGAACACAATAGTCTAAGTTGGTGAAGTGAAATGAGAAAAATATATAAATAAAACAATTGTTTAGAAATAGAAAACAGAAAATTGGCATGTGCGTATGTATTCACCCCCTTTGTTAGGAAGGCCATAAAAAGCTCTGGTGCAACCAATTACCTTCAGAAATCACATAATTAGTAAAATGATGTCCACCTGTGTGCAATCTACGTGTCACATGAACTGTCATTACATATACACATCTTTTTTGAAAGACCCCAGAGGCTGCAACACCTAAGCATGAGGGATTACTAACCAAACACTGCCATGAAGAACAAGGAACTCTCCAAATAAGTAAGGGACAATGTTGTTGAGAAGTATAAGTCAGGGTTAGGTTATAAAAAAATATCCAAATCTTTGATTATCCCCAGGAGCACCATCAAGTCTATCATAACCAAATGCAAAGAACATGGCACAACAGCAAACCTGCCAAGAGACGGCCGCCCACCAGAACTCACGGACTTGGCAAGGAGGGCATTAATCCAAGAGGCAGCACAGAGACCTAAGGTAACCCTGGAGGAGCTGCAGAGTTCCATAGCAGAGACTGGAGTATCTGTACATAGGACAACAATAAGCCGTACGCTCCATAGAGTTGAGCTTTATGGCAGAGTGGCCAGAAGAAAGCCATTACTTTCAGCAAAAAAACAGAAAACACTATGTCTGGCGCAAACCTAACACATCACATCACCCAAAGAACACCATCCCCTGGTGGCAGCATCATGCTGTGGGGATATTTTTTAGCAGCCGGGACTGGGAAACTGGTCAGAGTTGAGGGAAAGATGGATGGTGCTAAATACAGGGATATTCTTGAGCAAAACCTGTACCACTCTATGCGTGATTTGAGGCTAGGATGGAGGTACACCTTCCAACAGGACAATGACCCCAAGCACACTGCTAAAGCAACACGAGTGGTTTAAGGGGAAACATGTAAATGTGTTGGAATGGCCTAGTCAAAGCCTAGCTCTCAATCCAATAGAAAATCTGTGGTCAGAGATTGCTGTTCACAAGCGCAAACCATCCAACTTGAAGGAGTGGTAAGATGTGGCAAGCTCATAGAGACTTATCCAAAGGGACTTGGAGCTGTCATTGCTGCAAAAGGTGGCTCTACAAAGTATTGACTTTAGGGGGGTGAATAGTTATGTACATTGACTTTTTCTGTTATTTTGTCCTATTTGTTGTTTGCTTCCCAATAAAAAAAATAAAAAAAACATCTTCAAAGTTGTGGGCATGTTCTGTAAATTAAATGATGCAAATCTTCAAACAATCCATGTTACTTCCAGGCTGTGAGGCACCAAATACTTTTGCAAGGCACTGTAATCTTCTTTCCTTATGATGCCATCTATTTTGTGAAGTGCACCAGTCCCTCCTGCAGCAAAACAACTCCACACAATGAGACTGCCACCACCGTGTTTCACAGTTGGGATGGTGTTCTTAGGCTTCCAAGCTTCTTCCTTTTTACTCCAAACGTAACGATGGTCATTATGGCCAAAAAGTTCAATTTTAGTTTCGTCAGACCACAAGACATGTCTCCAAAAATGTAGGTCTTTGTTCCTGTGTGCATTTGCAAACATTATTTTGGCTTTTTTATGTTTCTTTTGGATTAATGGCTTCTTCCTGGCAGAGTGGCCTTTCAGCCCATGTTGATACAGTACTCGTTTCACTGTGGATATTGACACAATCTTACCAGCTTCCACCATCATCTTCACAGGGTGTTTTGCTTTTGTTCTTGGGTTGATATGCACATGTTGGACCAAAGTACATTCATCTCTTTGACACAAAACCTGTCTCCTTACTGAGCGATATGATGGCTGGACATTCCCATCTTGTTTGTACTTGCATATAATTGTTTGTACAGATGAACGAGGCACCTTCAGGTATCTTGAAATTGCACCCAAGGTTAAGCCAGACTTGTGCAAGTCCACAATTCTCTTCCTGATATCTTGGCTGATTTATTTAGACTTTCCTATGATGCTACACAAAGGAGCAGTGTGTTTCAGGTGTGCATTTAAATACATCCACATGTGTGTCTCTAATTTACTCAGATGTTGCCAACAAACCTAACAGAAGCTTCCAAACACATGATATCATCATATGGGCAATCCAGAATTGTTTAAAGGCATAGTAATCTTAATGTATGTAAAGTTTTGACATTGCAGAAAGTAATAAAAATGCCTTAAAACATTCTCTCTCATTATTCTGGCATTTGGCAAATAATAATAATTATGATAATCCAAATTGACCAAAAAACAGGGAAGGTTTATTCAGATTTCATGTCAGATATTGAGAAAAACATGCCTGTGTTTTAGTGTACTGAATTTACTGATCACATATATGCTTGTTTAATTGAATTCAATACCCCCCCCCCCCCCAAAAAAAAAAAAAAAAAAGGATTTTTGTGAAAATGGGGGAAAAAATTTAAGTATTTTCTTGCAGGTAGCTGCTTTTGAGGTTTGCAGCAGCTGCAGTTCTGCTAGGAGGCACAGTAGCCACAGGTCCTCACTGCTTCATCCTTGGCTTTCAGCTTCCCTGTTATTCTACGCACAAAATTCCTCTTCTTCTTTGTAAAGTCTTTCACTCTCCCTTGCATTGGCATACATGCTTGATTGGTTTCTGACTGTCCCTGATTGTTTTTTCACTCTCCCTGACTCCCTAAGATCATTTTTGTGGCAGACACTGCACCACCCTCTCTCACAGCCCAGCACAAAATGGCATTTTGCTCGTTCTGCTAGGGCATCTGCTGCCTTCTGCAGCATTGATTGGCTCATCCAGGCTGTCTGTCAGCCTGCTAGCCAATCAGGGCAAGCCCTCCCCCTACTTCCTCTTTGGATCATGTGAGAACCCTTCTTCCTCCTCCCTAGTGTTTTTTTCCCACCGACATATACATCAAAATTGGACTAAGTGCCAAAATAAATCTGAAAATATTTGGTTCGTCTGCTGCTGAAAAATAGCAAAGTTCGGTCCGAACTGGTTCGCTCAACCATAGTGTGAAGTGACCCCCCCGCAGTGTTCCAGCGATGTGTACTAACTACCGTATACTGTTTGTACTATGCATCCATTGCTACAGCCATGTCTGTCTGTTATTTTACACGTCAGCTACCTTTGATAAGTTTTCCTGGGTGAAAGATGTCAGGCCATGTGTGGTTAGCGTCATTAGCACCATAATAACGTCTACAGCAGAAAGCCCTGTTTAGGGCTCACCTAAACATTAGCCGTCAGAGAATAGACAAGTATTGACATATTTGTACAAATTGTCCTGGACAAATTACAGCGATTATAGATTAATTTAAAAGTAGAATAGATGATGGATCTATCTAAAAATCATGACATCATCCTCAACCCCCAGGTATCTTAGCAAAGAGATACCTCTTTACAACACAAATAGTACAACAATACTTTAATAGCCACTTAACTTTATTTAACCTTTTGAGGACATGGTGATTTTCCATTTTTTGTCGTTTTTGTTTTTTACTCCCTGCCTTCCCAGAGCATAGCTTTTTTTATTTTTCCCGTTCACATAGACTATGAGGGCTTGTTTTTGTGGAACATGTTGCATACGGTGTAGTGGGAAGCTGGATAAAAATTCAAATGTGATGGAATTGTAAAAAATTTGATTGTGCCATGGTTTTATGGGTTTTGTTTTTATGCCGTTCCCTATGCGGTAAAGCTAACCTGTTACCTTAAATTCTCCAGGTCAGTACGATTACAGCGATACCACATTTATATAGCTTTTTTGTGTTTTAATACTCAAAAGAAACATTGGAAAAATAATATTATTTTCTTTGCATCACCATATTCTAGCCACTATTTTTTATATTTCCATCTACAGAGCTCTGTGAAGGCTCATATTCGAGTGTGTATAACTTTTTGATCACTTTTTATTCATTTTTTTGGGAGGCGAAGCGACAAAAAACTGCAAAGGCATTTAGCTTTTTTTCCCCATTATTGCATTCACTATATGGGATAAATACATTTATATTTGCAGGAATTTTTTTAATGCGGCAGTGCATATGATCTTTATTTTTTATTGTTTACTGATTTTTACTTTTTTAAAACTTTTTAAGCTCCCCTCCAGAGGACCTGAATGTGCAATCATTAGATTGCTTCTTCCATATATCACTGTGATTTAATACAGTAGTATATGGTAAATTCAGTATATTTCAATGAAGAACTGCCACCTGCAGGCCTACATTGGAATATACCTGTGATAGGCCTGGTATCTTCGTTTAGGCTCCAGCCTAGCACAACAAATGAATGGCTTTCCTAATCTCATCTCAGGGAAGCTGTTCAGGCCCCAGGAGTGCAGCACTACTGGCGTAAGCTGCCTCAGATACCGTGGTCCAAATTGACATTACGCCTCACATATCTGCTATGTAAAGCAATAGGCACCCAGAGGCTATGGCACCCACTCCACTCAGGAGCAGGCGCCATCTTTAAAGAGAGAACATACGCCATACATATACAGTCCATGACATTTGTTTAAAGGTATGCTTTACATACCTTTACCTTGATTCTGAGAGAGTTTTTTCATGACACACTGTGATTTATGTTAGTGGTAAATATTTGCTGATATATTTTATAATTTTTTTTATAAAGAAAAAAGAACAAAAATAACTGAAAATATAGAATTTTCAATTTAGAAAATTTGATTTATTCTGATTTTAAGACAAAGTCATTCAACAGAAAATAGTTAACATTTATGATATGTCCACTTTAAGATGGCATCATTTTCAATTGCACAATTATTTTTTGGGGGGCCATAGAAAGCTTATAAGTTTGGCAGCAATTTTTTAAAAAAAATTTAAGAACATTTTGAAACCTTATTTTTTTAGGGAGAAATTCAGTTCTGAAGAGGCTTCCAGGGGCTTATATATTGGAAACTCCAGTTTAGATAGTAACATAATAACGTAGTTTGTAAGGCTGAAAAAACACATCTGTCCATCCGGTTCAGCCTTTTCTCCTGTAAGTTGATCCAGAGAAAGACAAAAAGAAACATGAGGTGGAAGCCAATTTTCCTAATTATAGTGGAAAAAATGTATTCCCGACTCCAATCAGAACAACTCTCTGGATCAATGACACTTCACCAGAAATCTAATAATTATAAAACACACACCAGAAATACATCCAGGCAACTCTTGAAATCTTTTAGTGAGTTCACCATTAGGGTTGAGCGAACTCGAACTGTAAAGTTCGGGTTCGTACCGAAATTTAGGATTTTTGGACCCTGGACCCAAACCCAAACTTTTCAGTAAAAGTTTGGGTTCTGTGTTCGGCGAGTTAATGGCGCTTTTTGAAAGGCTGCAGAGCAGCCAATCAACAAGCGTTTAACTTGTGTGCCCTTAGAAGCCAACGCAGCCATGCGTACTAATGGCATGGCTGTGATTGGCCAGTACAGCATGTGACCCAGCCTTTATATAAGCTGGAGTCACGTAGAGCTGCATGTCACTCTGCTCTTATTAGTGTAGGGATGGGATGCTGCTACTGTGAGGGAGAGAATAGGAAATAATCTTTTAAGTGCTTGTTTAACTCAGTGATCTACAGCAATTTTGTTTTGTGGGTGCAGTGCACAATTTTTTTACCCTGCCCTGAGCCCAGTGAACCAGAAAAATAACTTTTATCCGTCTGTTAGTTAGGTAGGCGACAGCGGCCATTTTATGCAAGTTCAGTGCACCAGCACAGCATATGTGCTTTTGTGACAGTCAAATACAAGCTTGAAATACTGCAATTATATTCTGGGCTTAAAAAAAATCACCCATTTTTGGCAAAACCTTATATCTGGGGCCTTTGCTGCATTTGTCAGTGTGAAATACAAGCTTAAATACTGCCATAATATTCTGGGTTTTAAAAAACACCCATTTTTGGCAATACCATACATCTGGGGCCTTTGCTGCATCTGTCAGTGTGAAATACAAGCTTAAAATACTGCAATAATATTTTGTTATAAAAAAAACTGCCATTTTGGGCAAAATACTAAATTTGCGGCTACATCTGTCAGTGTGAAATGCAAGCTTGAAATACTGCAATAATATTCTGTTATTTAAAAAAACACCCATTTTAGGCCTTTTAAAATTTTAGGCCTTTGCTGCATATGTCAGTGTGTAATACAAGCGTTAGATACTGCTGTTATAGTCTGTTATTAAAAATAAAACCCATTATTGGGAAAATACTAAATTTGCAGCCTTTGCTACATCTGTCAGTGCTAAATACAAGTGTAATGACCGACGACACGCACAGGGAGGAAAACAGGGAAAGCCCTGCCCAAGGGAGAGGGAAAGGTGGTGACCCCTAACTCACCTTGCGGCTGGCACCTGACTGCCCTGACGTCCCTAGACGGGTTCCTCACCCGTGCGGCGATCGCGTGCCTAAACCCTGGCTTTCCCTAATATGAGCCCTGGATAGTGAACAGGCCGGTGGGATCGCTAGTCCACACCACTATCACTAAGAGGGAAACACCAGGGAGAGGACAGACAAAACATACAAACACATACACCCAGGTGGGCGACCACAATAAACCAAAAAGGTCCAACAGGGATCTGGAGGGTAGCGTACTGGACCAACTACCAGCGAACGCAGCAACACAGCTCCAGAAGGTCAGAATAGATGTCCAGGCAGGAAGCTCTATCTCTGGCAACCAGAGAAGTGTGAGAGAGAAATATAAGGAGGTCTGGGAGTGCTGGACAAGGAACAGCTGAGGAGAAGGAGCTACGGATCCCTGAGTGAGCCAAAAGGGTTTGCTAAGCAAACCCAGAAAGCTACCATAAGGAAAACAGCCCTATCTTAAATAGAGCGTGCAGCCAACCGCTGCGACTTCCTGACCCCGGGTATAACGGAGTCAGGCGTGGTCCTCGACACCCTCGTGACAGTACCCCCCTCTCTACGAGGGGCCTCCGGACACTCAGGACCAGGTCTCCCAGGATGAGAGGCATGAAAAACCCGAACTAACCTGTCGGCGTTTACCTCAGACGCAGGAACCCACATTCTTTCCTCGGGACCGTAACCTCTCCAATGCACCAGATATTGAAGAGAGCGGCGGACCCGACGAGAATTAACAATTTTGGATATCTGAAATTCTAGGTTACCATCCACGACAACAGGAGGGGGTGGCAGCGGTGATGGTTCTAGAGGTGGAACATATTTTTTGAGTAACGACTTATGAAAAACATTATGAATTTTAAAAGTCTGAGGTAACTCCAGGCGAAAAGCCACGGGGTTGATGATGGCTACAATTTTGTAAGGGCCAATAAACCTAGGACCCAGTTTCCAAGAGGGAACCTTCAATTTAATATTCCTAGTAGACAACCACACATAGTCATTCACTCCTAGGTCCAGACCTGGCGACCGTCTCTTATCAGCCATGCATTTGTATTTACCTCCCATATTTTTCAAGTTAGCTTGCACCTTCTGCCATACCGATGAAAGAGATGACGAAAACCGTTCCTCTTCGGGAACCCCAGAAGACCCCCCCTCTTTGAAAGTACAGAATTGGGGATGAAAACCATATGCACCAAGAAATGGTGACTTGCCAGTGGATTCCTGACGACGATTATTTATGGCAAACTCAGCTAACGGTAAATATGATGACCACAACTCTTGGTTTTCAGACACAAAACATCTTAGATATGTCTCAAGGTTTTGGTTGGTACGCTCAGTCTGTCCATTCGACTGAGGATGGAAAGCAGAGGAAAAGGACAAGTGTACCCCCAAACGAGAACAAAAAGCTTTCCAAAATTTAGACATAAACTGGGTACCCCGATCCGAAAACAACATCTGAGGGGACCCCGTGAAGCTTCACGATTTCACTGACGAATACCTGAGCAAGAGTCTTAGCATTAGGTAGTGCGGGTAACGCAATGAAGTGTACCATTTTGCTAAACCTGTCCACTACTACCAAAATAACTGTTTTACCCGCAGACAAAGGTAAGTCAGTGATAAAATCCATTGACAGATGTGTCCACGGTCTATTGGGAATGACGAGTGGTAATAGAGACCCTGCAGGATGTGTATGTGAAACTTTTGCGCGCGCACAGGTAGAACAAGAAGACACAAAATCCAATACATCCTGACGCAACCTTGGCCACCAAAAACGACGAGACAATAGTTCCAAGGTTGCTTTACTACCCGGGTGCCCAGCAAGTGCCGAATTATGATGTTCCTTTAATAATTCGAAACGTAAGTTCAACGGTACAAACAATTTCTCTGAGGGGCAAGAGACCGGGGCGTCCCCCTGGGCCTCTAACACCTTCCCCTCCAAAACAGAGTGTACCGCAGAAACAACCACTCCTCTTTGAAGAATGGGTACCGGATCACTCACATTACCCCCTCCAGGGAAACAACGAGATAGTGCATCAGCCTTGGTGTTCTTTGCCCCAGGACGATAGGTAAACACAAAGTTAAACCTGGTAAAAAATAGCGACCACCTAGCCTGTCTAGGGGTGAGACGCTTAGCTGATTCGAGGTACAGAAGATTTTTGTGGTCCGTAATTACAGTGACGGGGTGGACTGCCCCCTCTAAGAAATGACGCCACTCCTCAAACGCAAGTTTAATAGCTAATAGTTCCCTATTGCCAATATCGTAGTTCTTTTCTGCTGCAGATAGTTTTTTAGAAAAGAAAGCACAAGGACGCCATTTGCCAGGAGACGGACCCTGAGACAGCACCGCCCCCACTCCCACCTCTGACGCATCGACTTCAACAATAAAAGGCTGAGAGACATCAGGTTGGACCAGTACAGGTGCTGAGGTAAACCTCTCTTTTAGAGAGGAAAAAGCAACTTTAGCGGCGTCAGACCATTTAGAAAAATCAGTCCCCTTCCTAGTCATGTCAGTAAGCGGTTTTACAATAAGTGAATAATTTTTAATGAATTTCCTATAGAAATTCGCGAAGCCCAAGAACCGTTGTAGTGCTTTGAGGTTCTCAGGAAGATCCCAATCTAAAATTGCCTGGACCTTCCTAGGATCCATACGGAAACCTGACGCAGATAAAAAATAACCCAGGAATTGTATCTCCTGAACGGCGAAGACACATTTTCAATTTTAGCATATAATTCATTCGTCCGTAGGACCTGCAGTACTTGTCTGACATGCACCTCATGTGTTTTCAGATCGGACGAATAAATTAAAATATCATCTAGGTATATTACCACAAACCTGCCGATTAGATGACTAAAAATGTCATTAACGAAATGTTGAAAGACGGCAGGAGCATTGGTCAGACCGAAAGGCATAACTAGATTTTCATAATGCCCCTCAGGGGTGTTAAACGCTGTCTTCCACTCATCCCCCGCCTTAATACGAATCAGATTGTAGGCACCCCTAAGATCAAGTTTGGAGAACCACCTAGCACCCGCAATCTGATTAAACAGGTCAGGAATGAGAGGTAGAGGGTATGGGTCTCGGATGGTTATCTGATTTAATTCGCGAAAATCTAAGCAAGGACGCAGGCCCCCATCTTTCTTTTTAACGAAGAAAAACCCTGCAGCCACGGGTGAAGAAGAGGGTCTGATGTGTCCCTTAGCCAAGCTCTCGGAGATATAATCTTTCATGGCTTGTCTCTCTGGACCCGAAAGATTATATAACCTGGTCTTGGGTAATTTTGCGCCGGGAATAAGGTTAACCGGGCAAACATAAGGACGATGAGGTGGTAACTTCTGACAACCCTTTTCAGAAAAAACATCCTCAAAGTCCGAAATAAATGTAGGTAGGGTAGTTATGGAGGCGACTAAGCAATTGCTATTTAAGCAATTTTCTCTGCACTGCTCACTCCACTCCAATATCTCCCTGGCCTGCCAATCCACCACTGGATTGTGCGCTACCAACCAGGGAAGACCCAGCACTACCGGAGTGGGAAGCCCCTCCAGAACATAACCTGAAAGCATCTCATTATGGTGGTCCCCTACCCGAAGGTGTAAATTATGAACCATGTGCGTGAGGTTTCTCTGAGACAGGGGAGCAGAATCAATAGCGAATATGGGAATGGGTCTCTGTAAAGTACAGAGAGACAAACCCAAAGTGCGGGCAAAATGGGCATCTATCAAATTTACCCCTGCTCCACTGTCTAGAAAGAAAGAAATAGTCTCCGTCTTATCACCAAAAATAATAACCGCTGGCAACACAAATTGCGATGTACGTATGGAGGAAACGTATACCCCCCGGCTGACATCCTCCACACAGCCTGGGGTTAGTAGTTTTTCCGACGGTCTTTTGTTTCTGAGGAAAGAAGGACAGACATTAATGAAATGACCCCTCTCCCCACAAAAAAAACAAACCCCACGCCTACGGCGAGCCTCAGGAGGACGGACCTGACGAGTAGTTCCTCCTAGCTGCATAGGCTCGTCTAAGTCCGTACAGACTAACTGCTGCTTGGGAGGGGTTACCAATTGCTCCGGTTTTTTCAACCTGACCCTAAGGCGTCTATCTATTCGGATAGAAAGGGACATAACCGCATCAAGGGAAAAGGGGGTCTCATATAATGCAAGCGCATCCTTAACCCTTTCGGATAACCCAGAGCAGAACTGACTCCTGAGAGCCGGGTCGTTCCATTGGGTATCCGTAGCCCACCTACGGAATTGAGAGCAATACTCCTCTACCGGCCGCTCTCCTTGTAAGAGTCTCCGTAATCTTGATTCAGCCAGGGCGACTCGGTCAGGGTCATCATATATGAGACCCAAGGCCCCAAAAAACTCATCCACTGACCGAAGAGCCTGGGAATCAGTAGGTAAAGAGAACGCCCAGGACTGCGGATCCCCCTGCAGCAGGGAAATAACAACCCCCACCCGCTGATCTTCATTACCAGAGGAGTAAGGGCACAGTTTAAAATATAACTTACAGGCCTCACGGAATGTCAAAAACTTGTCCCTTCCCCCAGAAAATCTGTCAGGGAGAGGGACCTTGGGTTCCGCAACAACCTGGTTACCAGTAGCAACCGCTGGGCTTGCAGTCAGTTGTAATTGCTGCTGTTGCTGGAGGACCGACGCCTTCAATCCTACCACCTCCAAAGACAGGCCATGAAATTGTTTGGACAGAGCAGCAATTTGATCCATACTGGATTCTAAGTAGGTAAAAATTTTTATTTTTTTATATTTTTTTTTACCTACACAAAATAAAGGCCAGAGATAATGTAATGACCGACGACACGCACAGGGAGGAAAACAGGGAAAGCCCTGCCCAAGGGAGAGGGAAAGGTGGTGACCCCTAACTCACCTTGCGGCTGGCACCTGACTGCCCTGACGTCCCTAGACGGGTTCCTCACCCGTGCGGCGATCGCGTGCCTAAACCCTGGCTTTCCCTAATATGAGCCCTGGATAGTGAACAGGCCGGTGGGATCGCTAGTCCACACCACTATCACTAAGAGGGAAACACCAGGGAGAGGACAGACAAAACATACAAACACATACACCCAGGTGGGCGACCACAATAAACCAAAAAGGTCCAACAGGGATCTGGAGGGTAGCGTACTGGACCAACTACCAGCGAACGCAGCAACACAGCTCCAGAAGGTCAGAATAGATGTCCAGGCAGGAAGCTCTATCTCTGGCAACCAGAGAAGTGTGAGAGAGAAATATAAGGAGGTCTGGGAGTGCTGGACAAGGAACAGCTGAGGAGAAGGAGCTACGGATCCCTGAGTGAGCCAAAAGGGTTTGCTAAGCAAACCCAGAAAGCTACCATAAGGAAAACAGCCCTATCTTAAATAGAGCGTGCAGCCAACCGCTGCGACTTCCTGACCCCGGGTATAACGGAGTCAGGCGTGGTCCTCGACACCCTCGTGACAACAAGCTTGAAATACTGCAATAATATTCCAGGATTAAAAAAACACCCATTTTTGGCAATACCCTACATCTGGGGCCTTTGCTGCATCTGTCAGTGTGAAATACAAGCTTGCAATACTGTAATAATATTCTGTTATTAAAAAAACACCAATTTTGGGCAAAATACTAAATTAGCGGCCTTTGCTGCATCTGTCAGTGTGAAATACAAGCGTTAGATACTGCTGTTATATTCTGTTTTAAAAAAAACACCCATTTTGGGCAAAATACTAAATTTGCGGCCTTTGCTATATCTGTCAGTGTGAAATATATAGCTTGACATACTGCAATAAAATTCTGTTATTAAAAAAACACCCATTTTGGGCAAAATACAAAATTTGTGGCCTTTGCTGCATATGTCAGTGTAAAATATAAGCGTTAGATACTGCTGTTGTATTCTGCTATTACAAAAAAAGCTAAAAGGGGTAAAATAATAAATTAGCGGCCTTTGCTGCATTTGTCAGTGTGAAATACAAGCATTAGATAATGCTGTTATATTCTGTTATTAAAAAAACACACATTTTGGGCAAAATACTAAATTTGCGGCCTTTGCTGCATCTGTCAGTGTCAAATACAAGCGTTAGATACTGCTGTTATATTCTGTTTAAAAAAAACCACCCATTTTGGGCAAAATACTAAATTTGCGGCCTTTGCTGCATATGTCAGTGTGAAATACAAGCGTTAGATACTGCTGTTATATTCTGTTATTAAAAAAACACCCATTGTGGGAAAAATAATAAATTAGTGGCCTTTGTTGCATTTCTCAATGTGAAATACAAGCATTAGATAATGCTGTTATATTCTGTTATTAAAAAAACTGCCATTTTGGGCAAAATACAAAATTTGCGGCCTTTGCTGCATCTGTCAGTGTGAAATACAAGCGTTAGATTCTGCTGTTATATTCTGTTTTAAAAAAAACACCCATTTTGGGCAAAATACTAAATTTGCGGCCTTTGCTATATCTGTCAGTGTGAAATATATAGCTTGAAATACTGCAATAATATTCTGGGTTTAAAAAAACACCCATTTTTGGCAATACCCTACATCTGGGGCCTTTGCTGCATCTGTCAGTGTGAAATACAAGTGTTAGATACTGCTGTTACATTCTGGTATAGAAAAAACACCAATTGGGGGAAAAATACAAAATTTGCAGCCTGTGCTGCATCTGTCAGTGTGAAATACAAGCTTGACATACTGCAATAAAATTCTGTTATTAAAAAAACACCCATTTTGGGCAAAATACAAAATTTGCGGCCTTTGCTACACATGTCAGTGTAAAATATAAGCGTTAGATTCTGCTGTTATATTCTGTTATTAAAAAAACACCCATTTTGGGCAAAATACAAAATTTGCAGCATTTGCTACATCTGTTAGTGTGAAATACAAGCTTGAAATACTGCGATAATATTCTGGGTTTTAAAAAAAACACCCATTTTTGGCAATACCCTACATCTGGGGCCTTTGTTGCATCTGTCAGTGTGAAATACAAGTATTAGATACTGCTGTTATATTCTGTTAAAAAAAAAACACCCATTGTGAGAAAAATATTAAATTTGCAGCCTTTGCTACATCTGTCACTGTGAAATACAAGCTTGCAATACTACAATAATATTCTGGGTTTAAAAAAACACCAATTTTTGGCAATACCCTACATCTTGGGCCTTTGCTGCATCTGTCAGTGTGAATTACAAGCTTGAAATACTGCAAAAATATTTTGTTATTAAAAATACACCCATTTTGGCAAAATACTAAATTTGCGGCCTTTGCTGCATATATCAGTGAGAAATACAAGCGTTAGATACTGCTGTTATATTCTGTTATTAAAAAAACTGCTATTTTGGGCAAAATACTAAATTAGCAGTCTTTGCTGCATTTGTCAGTGTGAAATACAAGCATTAGATAATGATGTTATAATCTGTTATTAAAAAAAACACCCATTTTGGGCAAAATACTAAATTTGGGGCCTTTGCTGCATCTGAAAGTGTGAAATACAAGCATTAGATACTGCTGTTATATTCTGTCATAAAAATACACCCATTTTGAGCAAAATACTAAATTGGCGGCCTTTGCTACATTTGTCAGTGTGAAATACAAGATTGAAATACTGCAATAATATTCTGGGTTTAAAAAAAACACCCATTTTCGGCAATATCCTACATCTGGGGCCTTTGCTGCATCTGTCAGTGTGAAATACAAGCTTGAAATACTGCAATAATTTTATTTTATTAAAAAAAACACCCATTTTTGGCAAAATACTAAATTTGCGGCCTTTGCTGCATATGTCAGAGTGAAATACAAGCGTTAGATACTGCTGTTATATTCTGTTATTAAAAAAACAGCTATTTTGGGCAAAATCCTAAATTAGCGGCCTTTGCTGCATTTGTCAGTGTAAAATACAAACATTAGATAATGCTGTTATATTCCGTTATTTAAAAAAAACACCAATTTGGGGCAAAATATAAAATTTGCGGCCTTTGCTGCTTATTTCAGTGTGAAATACAAGCATTTGATACTGATGTTATATTCTGTTATTTAAAAAAAACACATTTTGGGCAAAATACTAAATTTGCAGCCTTTGCTACATCAATACAAGCTTGAAATACTTCAATAATATTCAGGGTTTAAAAAAACACCCATTTTTGACAATACCCTACATCTGGGGCCTTTGCTGCATCTGTCAGTGTGAAATATAAGTGTTAGATGCTGCTGTTATATTCTGTTATAAAAAAAACACTAAATTTGCAGCTTTTGCTACATCTGTCAGTGTGAAATACAAGCTTGCAATACTACAATAATATTCTGGGTTTAAAAAAACACCCATTTTTGGCAATACTCTACATCTGGGGCCTTTGCTGTATCTGTCAGTGTGAAATACAAGCTTGAATTACTGCAATAATATTATTTTATTAAAAAACACCCATTTGGGCTGCATTTGTCAGTGTGAAATTCAAGCGTTAGATACTGCTGTTATATTCTGCTATTAAAAAGCAGCTATTTGGGGCAAAATACTAAATTAGCAGCTTTTGCTGCATTTATCAGTGTGAAATACAAGCATTAGATAATGCTGTAATATTCTGTTATTAAAAAATAACACCCGTTTTGGGAAAAATACTAAATTTGGGGCCTTTGCTGCATCTGTCAGTGTGAAATACAAGCGTTAGATACTGCTGTTATATTCTGTCATAAAAAAACAGCTATTTTGGTCAAAATACTAAATTAGCGGCCTTTGCTGCATCTGTCACTGTGAAATACAAGATTGAAATACTGCAATAATATTCTGGGTTTAAAAAAACACCCATTTTTGGCAATAACCTACATCTGGGGCCTTTGCTGCATCTGTCAGTGTCAAATATAAGTGTTAGATGCTGCTGTTATATTCTGTTATTAAAAAAAACACAAAATTTGCAGCTTTTGCTACATCTGTCAGTGTGAAATACAAGCTTGCAATACTACAATAATATTCTGGGTTTAAAAAAACACCCATTTTTGGCAATACTCTACATCTGGGGCCTTTGCTGTATCTGTCAGTGTGAAATACAAGCTTGAATTACTGCAATAATATTATTTTATTAAAAAACACCCATTTTGGGCAAAATACTAAATTTGCGGCCTTTGCTGCATATGTCAGTGTGAAATACAAGCGTTAGATACTGCTGTTATATTCTGTTATAAAAAAACCAGCTGTTTTGGGCAAAATAGTAAATTAGCGGCCTTTGCTGCATTTGTCAGTGTAAAATACTAGCATTAGATAATGCTGTTATATTCTGTTATTAAAAAAAACACCAATTTGGGGCAAAATATTAAATTTGCAGCCTTTGCTTCTTCTTTCAGTGTGAAATACAAGCGTTTGATACTGCTGTTATTAAAAAAAACACACATTTTGGGCAAAATACTAAATTTGCAGCCTTTGCTACATCAATACAAGCTTGAAATACTGCAATTATATTCAGGGTTTAAAAAAAAACACCCATTTTTGGCAATACCCTACATCTTGGCCCTTTGCTGCATCTGTCAATGTGAAATACAAGTGTTAGATACTGCTGTTATATTCTGTTATTAAAAAAACAACTATTTTTGGCAAAATTCTAAATTAGCGGCCTTTGCTGCATTTGTCAGTGTGAAATACAAGCGTTAGATCCTGCTGTTATATTCTGTTATTAAAAAAACACCCATTTTGGGCAAAATTGTAAATTTGCAGTCTTTGCTGCATCTGTAAGTGTGAAATAATAGCTTGAAATACTGCAATAATATTCTGGGTTTAAAAAAACACCCATTTTGGGCAAAATACAAAATTTGCGGCGTTTGCTGCATATGTCGGCGTGAAATACAAGCGTTAGATACTGCTGTTTTATTCTGTTATTAAAAAAACACCCATTGTGGGAAAAATAATAAATTTGCAGCCTTTGCTGCATCTGTCAGCGTGAAATACTAGCTTGAAATAATGCAATAATATTCTGTTATTAAAAAAACACCCATTTTGGGCAAAATACAAAATTTGCGGCCTTTGCTGCATATGTCAGTTTAAAATACAAGCGTTAGATACTGCTGTTATATTCTGTTATTAAAAAAACACCCATTTTGGGAAAAATAATAAATTTGCGGTCCTTGCTGCATCTGTAAGTGTGAAATACAAGCTTGAAATACTGCAATAATATTCTGGGTTTAAAAAAACACCCATTTTGGGCAAAATACAAAATTTGCGGCATTTGCTGCATATGTCGGCGTGAAATACAAGCGTTAGATACTGCTGTTTTATTCTGTTATTAAAAAAACACGCATTGTGGGAAAAATAATAAATTTTCAGCCTTTGCTGCATCTGTCAGCGTGAAATACTAGCTTGAAATAATGCAATAATATTCTGTTACTAAAAAAACACCCATTTTGGGCAAAATACTAAATTTGCGGCCTTTGCTGCATATGTCAGTGTAAAATACAAGCGTTAGATACTGTTGTTATATTCTGCTATTACAAAAAAAGCTATTTTGGGTAAAATAATAAATTAGCAGCCTTTGCTGCATTTGTCAGTGTGAAATACAAGCATTAAATAATGCCTTTATATTCTGTTATTTAAAAAAAACACCCATTTTGGCCAAAATACAAAATTTGCGGCCTTTGCTGCATATGTCAGTTTGAAATACAAGCGTTAGATACTAGTTATATTCTGTTTTTAAAAAACACCTATTTTGGACAAAATACTAAATTTGCGACCTTTGCTACATCTGTTAGTGTGAAATACAAGCTTGCAATACTACAATAATATTCTGGGTTTAAAAAAACACCTATTTTTGGCAATACCCTACATCTGGGGCCTTTGCTGCATCTGTCAGTGTGAAATACAAGTGTTAGATACTGCTGTTATATTCTGTTATTAAAAAAAAAAGCTATTTTGGGCAAAATACTAAATTAGCTGCCTTTGCTGCATTTGTCAATGTGAAATACAAGCATTAGATAATGCTGTTATATTCTGTTATTAAAAAAACACCCATTTTGGGCAATACCCTACATCTGGGGCCTTTGCTGCATCTGTCAGTGTGAAATACAAGTGTTAGATACTGCTGTTATATTCTGTTATTAAAAAAAACTGCTATTTTCGGCAAAATACTAAATTAGCGGCCTTTGCTGCATTTGTCAGTGTGAAATACAAGCTTAAAATACTGCCATAATATTCTGGGTTTAAAAAAAACACCCATTTTTGGCAATACCCTACATTTGGGGCCTTTGATGCATTTGTCAGTGTGAAATACAAGCGTTAGATACTGCTGTTATATATTTTGGGCAAGATCCTAAATTTGCAGAGAATGAGGAGAGCATCAAATAAAGGACGTGGCTCCGGTCGTGGTGCTGCTGGTGGAGCTCCTGTTGCAGGGAGAGGACGTGATCGATCTGTGCCAGTTACACGCACAAGTGAAACACCTTCCTCAGTTGCGAGTAGGCGACAGAACCTTCAGTGTTATTTGGTTGGGCCTAATGCGGCTCTACGAATGATGAGGCCATAACAAGTACAGGCGATAGTAGATTGGGTTGCTGACAGTGCCTCCAGTTCCTTCACATTGTCTCCCACCCAGTCTCTTGCTGAAAGATCATAGTTGGCACCTGCAGCCAATGTCCATCAGTCTTTCACCTAAACCCCTTGCAAATCAGCCAAGCAGTCTGAGCCCCAAGTCATGCAGCAGTCTGTTATACTTTTTGATGACTCTGTTGGCAGGGTTTCCATGGGCCATACACATAGCCCTGCACCAGAAGTGGAAGAGATTGAGTGCACTGATGCCCAACCACTTATGTTTCAGGAAGAGGACATTGGAAGACCACCGCAGCATGTCTCTGATGATGACAAAACACAGATGCCAACTGCTGCGGATTTATGCAGTATGCAGACCGACAAGGAGGGCAGGGGTAAGGAGTAGGTGGAAGATGATGTGGCGGATGATGAGATACTAGACCCCACATAGAATCAAGGTCATGCCAGTGACCTGTCTAGTTCGGAGGAAGAGGCAGTGGTCGCACAGAGGCACCAGCACAGCAAAAGAGGGAGCAGGGTGCAAAAGCATCTGTTACATTCTTGGGTGACATTTTACAATTTTTGCCGTGAATAAACCCCTGCTCTGCATAGGTGACAGGGACATAAATGAAAAAAAATCGTCAGTTACTTTGTCAGGTGACATTTTACCAATTTGGCCGTATACAAACTCCTGCTCTGCATAGGTGACACGGACCTAATATTTGTAAAATTGTCTAATCGGTGGGTGACACGAACACAGCTTTGCCGTGAATAAACCCCTGCTCTGCATAATTTTTAAAAACTGTCTGCTCCATTTGTGGGTGAAATTAACCAATTTTTGGCAATGAAAAACCCCTGCTCTGCATAGGTGACAGGGACTAAAATTTCAAAAATTTGTCTTCGATTGCGCGTGCCCCCAACTTTCATTCGATGCTTCAACTTTAACAACTTGTCCCACATTTCCGCTCGATCACATTGGAGCCATTGACCTCCCTTGGATGTGGTATCTCTTTCTCACGCTCCCTCTTCGGCGTGGAACCCTGATTCGCCGCTAACTGTGATCAACATGGTAGGCACAGAAAAGAACATCGAAAGTTGATAGAGAAGATATCAAAATGGATTGTGTGCCTTGCTTTGAAGTAGTAGCAGTAGCTGTTTATCAGGCTCCCGCTCCGAAATCGAACAATGATTCCCCGTTACCGGTGGTCACCATGCTAGGCGCATAAAAGAACATCAAAAGTTGATAGGGAAGATATCCAAATGGATCGTGGACGTTACGGGGACTAGTGTTGAGCTCGATTATTCGAATAGCGAATATTAATCGCGAATATCGTAACTTCATAAATTCACGAATATTACGAATATAGTGCTATATATTCGTTATATCGAATATTCGTCATTTTTTAACATCTGAAAACATGATTCCTCCCTGCTTCTCTCTTGTGGGTCAATAAGCCATTGGCCCACAAGCAACTTAAGCAGTGAGGAATCATGTTTTCATATGGAAAATAAAATGACCAATATTCAAAAAAACAAATACATAGCAATATAGTGAATATATTCGTTATTTAGAATTTTGGCATTATTTTTTTCCTATCTGTACAGTTGTTCGCATACTCCTCCCCGACAAGCGTCCCTGTCACCATGGGGACGCCTGTGGCTTAGAAAATACCATCGGATCTGAGTTTTCCCTGAGATCGTGAAAACTCAGATCCGATGGTATATTCTCACCCAAAGGTGTTCCCATGGTTACGGGGACACTTGTCGGGGAGCAGTATGCCAAAGTGGAATAACAGTGCACATTGGAAAAAAAAAAGACGAATATTCTAAATAACGAATTTATTCGCTCTATTGCTATAACTTCGTCTATTAGAATATTACGAAAGTTATAGCAATCTAGCGAATATTCGTAAAATACACATATAGACTGCAATTTAGCTAATATAGTGCGATAGTAATTTTTTTAATAGTGTACATATTTTCCAAAACTGAAGTTCAGAAGAGGCAAAGCAAATTAGACAAAAAAAATGATTATAGCACTATATTAGCTAAATTAAAATCTATATGTGTATTTTACGAATATTCGTAATATTGCTCTAACTTCGTCTTTTAGAACATTCGTAATATTCTAAAAGACGAAGTTATAGCCATATATAGAATATTCGTAAAATATACATATTAGCCTAGCCATAGTCATAGGAACGTTGCTTTATAAAAGAAAAATCGCAATACACGAATAATTAAATCGTATATTATTCACGATAAATAGAATAATGACGAATATTAGATTTCGACGAATATAAGACGAATATCGCGAAATCGAATATGGCACCTCCCGATCATCACTAACGGGGACGTGCAATCAGGCAGAAGCTATCTAGAGTCAACAAAGCAGCAGCAGGGCCTCTCCTGAATAAAGTTTCAAAATCCAAAATACCCCAGTGGCATTCCCTATAATTTTTTATTAATCATTCCAATAACAGGGCATCTTAAGAGTCCTGTATTGTTATTTATCATCACTACCTCCCCGAGTCGGGAGTGGGTAATTGCCGTGCACCCCCTCCTTAACTTGGAAGCTTCTGCTTCATTACTTTGTCCCACATTTCCGCTCGATTACATTTAATTTCATCCATTGACCCCCCTTGGATGTGGTATCCCTTTCTCAGGCTCCCTCTCCGTCCTGGAACCCTGATTCCCCGCTACCTGTGATCACCATGGTAGGCGCATAAGAGAACATCGAAAGTTGATAGAGAAGATATCCAATTGGATCGTGGACATCACAGGGACGTGCGACATGGTGGTGCAGTATGTGTGCACACGCCTACACGTACTGACTGATAGGTCTGCCACCTTCAACTTCTGGGTCTCCAAATTGGGCACATGGCCTGAGCTTGCCCTTTACGCCTTGGAGGTGCTGGCCTGCCCTGCAGCCAGTGTATTTTCTGAACTTGTGTTTGGCACGGCAGGGGGCGTCATCACAGACAAGCACAGCCGCCTGTCCACAGCCAATGTGGACAAGCTCATGTTCATTAAAATGAACCAGGCAGGGATCCCTCAGGACTTGTCCGTACCTTGTGCAGAATAGACATGTATACCAGCACCAAGCAGCCATTGTTATACTGCAGTGCAATTGCTCATGTTTGTATTTTGGATATTTCACACTCTTTTGGAGTGTACCTTAATTTTACAAAATTTAATTAAAACCAAAAACCTGTGTTGGCTATCTCGTCCTCCTCCACCGCCGCTTCCACCTACTCCGCTGCGTCCACCGCCTCCTCAAACTCCTACTCCATATGGAACTATCAAATTTTTTTTTTTTTTACGTGTTTTATTTTATATTATTTCACTACGTTGTCATTTACATTTTAGGGCGAAATTCACCAATTTTCGGGTGTATAGTACCACTGCTATACTTAGTAGACAGGTTAAACAAAAAAAACATTTGGAGCAAGTGCCTGCTGATCTAACCATCTAAAACCTTAGGGGCGAGGGCCTGCTGCCGCATTGGTGACTCTAGATAACCTCTGGGCGATTGCACGTCCCCGTGAAGGTTACGATCCATTTGGATGTCTGCACTATCGACTTTCGATGTTCTTTTCTGCGCCTACCATGGTGATCACGGGTAACGGGGAATCAGGGTTCGATGCCGGAGTGGGAGCTTGAAAAAGGGATACCACATCCAAGGGAGGTCAATGGCTGAAATCTGATTGGCTGTTGTTGCCTTGCAACTTTTTTTTTCCAATTGTGAACCACCCAGAGAGGGTGGGTCAAGTTATTGAAGCACAAGATTCCAAGGAAGGCAGCAGTCGCGCGGCAATTACCCACTCCCAACTCGGGGAGGTAGTGACAATAAATAACAATACAGCACTCCTAAGCGGCCCTGTTTTTGGAATGAGTACACTTTCCGTTAACGAGTATCTATTGGAGGGCAAGTCTGGCCTCCACAACGTTCACCCAGTGTGCCATCATTGTGAGGATTGTGTTAACCAGACTCTTGGCTACTGAGACTGGACTTGTAGGTGAGGGCCTTCTGCCGCTTTGTTGACTCTAGATAACTTCTAGGCTATCGCACATCCCCGTGACGGTGACAATCCATTTGGATGTCTGCCCTATCAACTTTGGAGAAATTTTTCAACAAGGACCTTCTGGTATTGCACCGTTTTGCTTGTCCTCTCCACCATAGAAATGAGAAATGAGAAGTTCTCTTTGTAGTGGGGGTCGAGAAGGTTGAACAACCAGTAATCTGTGTTGTCTAAAATGCATATAATGCACGGGTCGCTGGAAAGGCAGCCTAACATGAAGTCGGACATGTGTGCCAGAGTACCAACAGGCAAGACTTCGCTTTCGTCATCAGAAGGTGAGCTGACCCTGCAAAAGATTTTAGGTGAGGGCCTGCAGATGAGTTGACCCTGTAAAACATTATATGCGAGGGCCTGCAGGTGAGCTGACCCTGTAAAACATTATATGCGAGGACCTGCAGTTGATCTGACCCTGTAAAACATTATATGCAAGGGCCAGTTGCTGAGCTGACCCTCTAAAACATTAGAGGCGAGGGCCTGCTGGTGAGCTGATGCTCTAAAACATATTATGCGAGTGCCTGCTGGTGAGCTGATGCCTCTAAAACATTAAATGCGAGTGCCTGCTGGTGAGCTGATGCTCTAAAACATTATATGCGAGTGCATACTGTTCAGCTGACCCTATAAAAAAATTTGAGTTGAGGGCCTGCAGTTGAGCTGACCCTATTAAAAAAATTTAAGTGGAGGGAATATATACAATCTGGATGAGGAGGAGGAGAATACAAGATTTAACCATAAACGGAAAATGCAAATGTGATCGCACACTACATCCAGCACTCTGCCCTCCATGCTGGACGAGACATTGGTTTATATTTTGGCCAAAGCATAGTAAGCCACTCACCGCGTCAAGGTTGTCTCATGAGTGGTCCCTAACTCTTGTTCCTACCTGTTCATGGGCCATGACAGCCACATAAAATCCAGGGAATGCAGGTCAGCATGCAAGCCAAGTACACTTTGCTTGTAACCCCGTCCGGTGCCATTACAGCTTTCATCGGATCCAGGGATGCAAGTACCAACATGCATGCTGAACCCACCATATACTTCTCCTGGAGCCAGATGGCTAATGGTAGGTTCTATACAAGCAGACTCAGTTTTATACTGACTTTAAAACCAGCCTCAAGGACAGATTAACTGGTCAGGTGTGCAATGACTCCAAGGAGATCGCCACGCCTCCAATATATACTACAAAGAAAAAAATAAGGGGTTGGGTCAGCACAACCTGCCTGTAGGTGCACATCACTATGGCGAAATACATATACAAACGGAAAATGCAAATGTGATCGCACACTACATCCAGCACTCTGCCCTCCATGCTGGACGAGACATTGGTTTATATTTTGGCCAAAGCATAGTAAGCCACTCACCGCGTCAAGGTTGTCTCATGAGTGGTCCCTAACTCTTGTTCCTACCTGTTCATGGGCCATGACAGCCACATAAAATCCAGGGAATGCAGGTCAGCATGCAAGCCAAGTACACTTTGCTTGTAACCCCGTCCGGTGCCATTACAGCTTTCATCGGATCCAGGGATGCAAGTACCAACATGCATGCTGAACCCACCATATACTTCTCCTGGAGCCAGATGGCTAATGGTAGGTTCTATACAAGCAGACTCAGTTTTATACTGACTTTAAAACCAGCCTCAAGGACAGATTAACTGGTCAGGTGTGCAATGACTCCAAGGAGATCGGCACGCCTCCAATATATACTACAAAGAAAAAAATAAGGGGTTGGGTCAGCACAACCTGCCTGTAGGTGCACATCACTATGGCGAAATACATATACAAACGGAAAATGCAAATGTGATCGCACACTACATCCAGCACTCTGCCCTCCATGCTGGACGAGACATTGGTTTATATTTTGGCCAAAGCATAGTAAGCCACTCACCGCGTCAAGGTTGTCTCATGAGTGGTCCCTAACTCTTGTTCCTACCTGTTCATGGGCCATGACAGCCACATAAAATCCAGGGAATGCAGGTCAGCATGCAAGCCAAGTACACTTTGCTTGTAACCCCGTCCGGTGCCATTACAGCTTTCATCGGATCCAGGGATGCAAGTACCAACATGCATGCTGAACCCACCATATACTTCTCCTGGAGCCAGATGGCTAATGGTAGGTTCTATACAAGCAGACTCAGACTTTCCGATGAAAGCTGTAATGGCACCGGACGGGGTTACAAGCAAAGTGTACTTGGCTTGCATGCTGACCTGCATTCCCTGGATTTTATGTGGCTGTCATGGCCCATGAACAGGTAGGAACAAGAGTTAGGGACCACTCATGAGACAACCTTGACGCGGTGAGTGGCTTACTATGCTTTGGCCAAAATATAAACCAATGTCTCGTCCAGCATGGAGGGCAGAGTGCTGGATGTAGTGTGCGATCACATTTGCATTTTCCGTTTGTATATGTATTTCGCCATAGTGATGTGCACCTACAGGCAGGTTGTGCTGACCCAACCCCTTATTTTTTTCTTTGTAGTATATATTGGAGGCGTGGCGATCTCCTTGGAGTCATTGCACACCTGACCAGTTAATCTGTCCTTGAGGCTGGTTTTAAAGTCAGTATAAAACTGAGTCTGCTTGTATAGAACCTACCATTAGCCATCTGGCTCCAGGAGAAGTATATGGTGGGTTCAGCATGCATGTTGGTACTTGCATCCCTGGATCCGATGAAAGCTGTAATGGCACCGGACGGGGTTACAAGCAAAGTGTACTTGGCTTGCATGCTGACCTGCATTCCCTGGATTTTATGTGGCTGTCATGGCCCATGAACAGGTAGGAACAAGAGTTAGGGACCACTCATGAGACAACCTTGACGCGGTGAGTGGCTTACTATGCTTTGGCCAAAATATAAACCAATGTCTCGTCCAGCATGGAGGGCAGAGTGCTGGATGTAGTGTGCGATCACATTTGCATTTTCCGTTTGTATATGTATTTCGCCATAGTGATGTGCACCTACAGGCAGGTTGTGCTGACCCAACCCCTTATTTTTTTCTTTGTAGTATATATTGGAGGCGTGGCGATCTCCTTGGAGTCATTGCACACCTGACCAGTTAATCTGTCCTTGAGGCTGGTTTTAAAGTCAGTATAAAACTGAGTCTGCTTGTATAGAACCTACCATCTGGCTCCAGGAGAAGTATATGGTGGGTTCAGCATGCATGTTGGTACTTGCATCCCTGGATCCGATGAAAGCTGTAATGGCACCGGACGGGGTTACAAGCAAAGTGTACTTGGCTTGCATGCTGACCTGCATTCCCTGGATTTTATGTGGCTGTCATGGCCCATGAACAGGTAGGAACAAGAGTTAGGGACCACTCATGAGACAACCTTGACGCGGTGAGTGGCTTACTATGCTTTGGCCAAAATATAAACCAATGTCTCGTCCAGCATGGAGGGCAGAGTGCTGGATGTAGTGTGCGATCACATTTGCATTTTCCGTTTGTATATGTATTTCGCCATAGTGATGTGCACCTACAGGCAGGTTGTGCTGACCCAACCCCTTATTTTTAAGATTTAACCATATACTCTTTTTTTGGGGTGGAAAAGGTGCATGGGAATACACTACAGTAGATTGAGTACATTATAAATCAGGCATCCTCAAACTGTGGCCCTTCAGCTGTTGCAAAACTACAACTCCCACAATGCCCTGCTGTAGGCGGATACCTGTAGGCTGTTCGGGCATGCTGGGAGTTGTAGTTTTGCAACAGCTGGAGGGCCGTTTGAGGATGCCTGTTATAAATGATAGATTTAAATTGCCTTTATGTTCATCATCAGTTCAGCTCTTCTCTGTTGGAGTTGAGAAGTCAGGGGCAATCCAGGCCAGGACTTGTTCATTTTTATCTGAGTCAACCTGTCAGCATTGCCAGTGGACAAGCGGATACGCTTATCTGTTATAATGCTACCAGCAGCACTAAATACAAGCTCATACAAAACGCTGGCGGAAGGGCAGGCCAGCACCTCCAAGGCGTAAAGCACAATTTCGTGCCACGTGTCCAGCTTGGACACCCAGTAGTTGTAAGGCACTGAGGGATTATTTAGGACGCTGACACGGACTGCTATGTATTTCTTCATTATCTTCCAAAACTTTTCCTTCCTTGTACCACTAGGCCGCGCTTCAGGGTAAGGTTGCTGGCGGGGTGTCATGAAAGTGTCCCATGCCTTGGAGAGTGTTGCCCTACCTTTGTTGGAACTGCTGTGTGTTCCCCTTGTCTCCCTTCCTCGGTTGCCTAAGGAATTACGGACTCTGCCGCCAGCATTGTCAGATGGAAAATTTTGAAGCAATCTCTCAACAAGTACCTTCTGGTATTGCACCGTTTTACTCGTCCTCTCCACCACAGGAATGAGAGATGAGAAGTTCTGTTTGTAGCGGGGGTCGAGAAGGGTGAACACTCAGTAATCCGTGTTATCTAAAATGCGTATATAACGCGAGAGTTGCGGGAAAGGCAGCCTAACATGAAATCAGCCATGTGTGCCAGAGTACCAACAGGCAAGACGTCGATGTCGACATCAGGATGACTCTCCATCTCCTCCTCCTCCTCCTCATCTTTTGCCCATCCACGCTGAACAGATGGAATTAAAGTTCCATGGGTACTACCCAAGCCAACTGTCTCCAGCTCCTCCTCCTCTTCATGGTCCAATTCATGCTGAGAAGACGAACTATGGGTGGTCTGGCTATCATCCTGTGTAATCTCCTCCCCCATTTACTAATCTGCCACATTCAGAGCGTCGTACTTAATTGAGAGCTGCGATCGTTAAAGTAGACACAGCAGTGGGATGATTACGTTGATAGCGTTATCGCCACTAACCATCTGTGTGGATTCATCAAAGTTTTTTAAAACCTCACAGAAGTCTGCCATCAATGTCCACTCCTCGCTTGTGAATAGTGGCAGTTGATTTGAAAGGTGATGACCATGTTGCAGCTGGTATTCCACAACTGCCCTCTGCTGCTCACAAAGCCTGGCCAAAATGTGGAACGTAGAGATCCAGCGCGTGCTCACGTCGCACAACAGTCAGTGAGCTGGAAGCCGCAAGCGCTGCTGCATCGTTGACAGACCAGCTGAAACTGTGGATGACTTGCGGAAATGGGCACACACGCGGCGCGCCTTCACTAGTAGCTAATTTTGGTACAGCACAGGTTGCAAACTACCACTCTTTTGTCGTCTCCACTTTCCTAAAAAAAAAGCGCCATACTGCCGAACACCTACACCCTGGCAAGGTAGATTTACTCATGGGGGTGCTCGGTGTAACGGTTGTGGGCCTGTTTGGTGTGGGACGAGTTCTCCCTTTTTCAACCCCACTGCCTCTTCCAGCCTATTGCAGTGCTGAGGATCCCTCCCCCTCTGTACTGCTGTCCTCGCTCGGCTTTTAACTTTCCCATGTTGGGTCAGTGACCTCATCGTCAACCACCTCCTCTTCCACTTCCTCATTCTGCTCATCCTCCTGACTTGACCTAACCCCAACCTCAGTGATTGACAACTGAGTCTCATCATCATCCACCTCGTGAACGAATGATTGCCGTTCACCACCATCATCTTCTTGAGACTGTGAAGGCTCAAGAGGTTGGGAATCAGGGCACAATATCTCAGGTCCCTCTTCAAGCGTGCTGGGCACAAGGGCCAAATGTAATAGTGGCGCTGGAAAGAGCTCCTCGGAATATCCGAGTGTGGGATCACTCATTTGGCAAGCCTCTCCATGGTGGGAGGAAGGATGATCAGAGTGAGGATTCAGTTGACCAGACTCTTGGCTACAGAGACTGGACTTGGTGGAAGAGAGGGTGGTGTCTAACCGACTGGAAGCATTATCTTCAGCAATCTAACCAACCAACTGTTCACACTGGTCCAACTTGGACAGTGTTGTCCTGCGCTGCCCAGCTAAGTTGGACATGAAGCAGTGGATGTTTTTTTTTTTTCTGGTGCACTGGCAGCAGGCACAGTTTCATTGCGCCCAGGGCCACGGCCTCTGCGTGCACCGTCAGCATCACGCTCACTTCCCCGTCCCTTAGTGCTCGCCTTCTTCATATTAATGGTTTTGGCACTAGATGTGGCGCAGATTGTTTTACTGTCCTCTAAAGACACAGTTTTCGGATGCAGGACAGTATGTGTCACAGAAAGCCACACACTATGGACACACAGATTATGGACACTAGATTAGGCCCAAATTATTGGAATTTGCAATACAAACTCTGTTTTTTCGGATGCAGGACAGTATATGTCACAGAAACTCACAGAATATGGACACTATATTAGGCCCAGATTAGTTAAATTTGCCCTAAAGAAATAGTTTTTGGATAGCGTACTGTATATTTCACAGAAAGCCACAAACTATGGACACTAGATTAGGCCCAGATTATTGGAATTTACGCTAAATAAACAGTTTTAAGATGGAGTACTGTATATGTCAAGGATGTGTATTACACGTACACACTACAGAGACAGTAGATGAGGACTGACCCCTGATTATTTAAATTTATGCTAAAGAAACAGTTTTCGGATGGCGTACTGTATATGTCACAGAATGCCACACACTATGGACACTACATTAGGCCCAGATTATTGGAATTTACGCTAAAGAAACAGTTACAGCTACTGGCATTACAGTGATGGCAGTACTTATCTGCACGTTTATTGGCGTAACGTGTGGGAAGGAGACTCAATCATGGCGCTCGAGCACATGCGGTACTCTGCCGAGCAAATCGATGCTCGAGCCGAACCAGCCGAGCATGCTCGCTCATCACTAATTATAATCCATTTTCTGCAACATGGCAAGTGTTAACAGAGAAAAAAACTCAATATTTATTACTCTAGTTCTGTAGTTTTTAGAAATATCCCATGTGTTATCTTCACACTTTTACTGTAAAACACATGACTCAAAAATGAAAGTGCCTTACAGATTTTAGGTACTCCAAGTTTTTAGGATCTTTTTCAGGCATCATTTGATGGCAGTACTTTTAGGTTGCAAAAGATAATAAACACCCCATAAGACCTAATTTTGGAAGCTTCACCCATCAAGGAATTCATCTAGGAGTGTAGTGACTATTTAGACCCCACTGGTGTTTCATAGAATTTATTAGAACTGGGAAGTGAAAAATAAAAAATTTTTTTTTTTCAATAATACATAGTTTTGACTCATTTTTCACATTTTCACAAGGAATAATCAGAAATAAAGCCTCCCATAAATTGTTACGTGATTTTCCCAATTATGGCAACATCCTATATGTGGTTATATACAGCATTGTGTGGGCAACCAGCAGGGTTGCAGAAAGGAAGGATCACCATTTAGATTTTGCAGCATGGGTTTTGCGGAAATGAGCCACAGGTATAACTTTTTTTTCCCAAGTGGCTAATTTTTATGTGGTTCACTATTCAATATCAATGACTTGCTATAATTTTTTCCATTAGATTAAAACTATTACAGTGATACAAAATGTATAGAGCGTTTTCATATATTCTTACTTTTGCACCATAAACCACTGGTTTAATTATTTTCTAAGAGCCATAACTTTTTACTTTTCCATTGATAGAGCTTTGTGAGGGCTTGTCTTTTGAAGGGACATTAGAAAGGAAAAATTACGTTTGTTTAGGTCCAAAACGCTTCAATTCTCTTTTGCCACTGCTGTTTTTTGAAGGATAGGCTATATTTTTATTGATGTTATTTTGGGGTATTGATTGCTTTTTATTAAACTTTTTGGAACATAAGGTGACATGCAGTATACATTTTTATGTTTTTTATAATACTTTTGCAGTGTTTGCACCATAAAATCACCCCTTTTTAATAAAAAATGTATTGTTTTTTGGTGCGGTATTCCAAGATTCCTAACATTTTTTTTTTCCTTAACCCCTTAGTGACTACACACAGTTTTTTTAAATCGCATTCCAAAAGCTCCAACCTTTTTGTTTTTTCATCAATGTACTTGTATGAGGTCTTATTTTTTGCAGGACAAGTTCTAGTTTTTATTTTGGGCACTTGCAATGATTGATTAAAGCCAGTTGTTTAGCTAAAAACCCCCTATGTTTACGTCAGTGGTCACTAAAGGGTTAAAAGCAGCTGTATGAGGGCTTTTTTTTGCTGGACCAGCTGTAGATGGGTACATATGATATTTTTCTATTTTTTGGGACACAAGGTGATAAAGACAGCAATTCTAGAATTGTTTTTATTTTTTTTAACATGGTTCACTGTGCAGAATAAGTAACATAATTGTTTTATAATTAAGTTTGTTACAGAAACATCAGTAGTCAGTGCCCAATATATGTAGTACATTTTATTTTTCCATTTTAAAGGACTTGATAAGGGAAAACTTCCTACTAGGAAGCCCGAATGTCCAATCCTTTAATTGTTGGTACAATGACTCCATTGTATTACATGTGTCAGTGACGGTTGACATATTAGACTCTAGTAGGCTTCCATAGATGGCAATCCTTGAGAGCATTATTAGACTTTGAGAATTTTCATCACAGTGCCAATGGAAAAGCCCAATAAAGTAGGAACAACCTACAAAATCATAGTCACTGGTTCAATAGTGATAACCACTCACATATGCCCCAGTGAGTCATTTGAAGAAGTATCAGTGTCTTTGCTGATTTTGATATATCTTTACTCATAGCAGACTAGTGGGAAAAGTGATCCCAAGCATATTGATAGCTGGACATAGAAGCAGGGCTGTTTTTAGAGAAAGTGTGGTTCTGGGAAAAATTTTAAGTGGGTCTCCAAATGCTGAAATATTTTATGAAAAACACATTCACATACATTATACTATTGTCACAATCACTATACCAAGACCAATATTACTAATGATACCACTATATATGGTCCAAGCAATATTCTTACATAATGACTGCATATTGCCACCTCATAGTAACTGAATAATACCACCATATTGTTACTAGTTAAAAACGCTAAACCAAGAACAAGACAAATACTACTATCATACAGTAGCCATATAGTGGCAGATATCAGTTCTGCTGCATATAAGTGAATAGAGTACAGTTAAATCCAATGAATCACAGCTGAGGTCTTATCTGATTTGAATCATTTACTTTTGCCATCTTTTCTATTTTCCAGCCACAGACAGCACCCTAGAAAATAATATTGACAGATAGATAGTGCCCCCCAAATAATAGTGCCAGATAGTGCCCTGTATTTTTCCCTAGTAATTAATTCTGCTCCATATGGTAATAATGTAAGGCAGTAGAAGTGCACTCATTTGTGTCTCGCAAAGAGTAAGTGCTACCTTTTGTACCACTCAAACACTAGCAGTGCCCCTTTTAGGCCACCACACAGTAATAATGTGCACCTTTGTGCCCCTGCACAGTAGTAATGCCACCTTTGTGCTCCCTCATAATAATTATGTAGACCATTGTGCCCCTTACAAAGTATAAAGGCAATTTTGTGCCCCTAATCAGTATTTGGGTGCCTTCACATGTGGCAGAAATCAGAAATCAGTTCCATTCACCGGAACTGGGCTTGCAGAAATCCATGTGCTTGCTGCCCCAAAGGAATGGAACAGATTTTCAGTTGCAGAGTTTTCTCCCACAAAATGGTATAAAGGCACCCTTAAAGTGTCTTTGATAGCAATAATACTCCTTTTGTGCCCCAACATGGCTATAATGACCCCTTTTGTGCCCATTACACAGTATAAAAATTACTCACCTTTATGCCTGCTGTAAATTATATGGGGTGGTTTCCAAGACGGGACGGCATGCAATTTTAACAACAATCCATAAACAATGAGGACTGCGGAAAATTGAGGACATAATGAATTCTGGTTGTAAATTTTATTGCCAAATCAGAATCCTCCTGTTTCAAGTACTTTCCAGATAGCATGTGGGCTTTTTCAACACAGCCTTTGCTTTCAGCAAAATTGTTAATTATAGATCATAATAAGCTGTTAGAGAGAAACACACACATAATTTGAAAGTGAAATGAGGCACAGCACATTGATAAAGCAATTGTTTGTTTAAGAGGTGATTAGCAGTAGCAAAACAAGCAAACTGATACTTGAACCTGAGAGAAATTACACTCATTTGAATCATTATATTATTTGCCAATTTGTGTTTTGGATCAGAAAACAGAGGTACATAGGCAATAATTCCAGTTCTTTGTGGTTTACTTGCTTTTTAGATATGCCTTGTTTTGGGCATGCTTTTTTGTTCTGTCCAGCCATACACAATGGAATGCTTTTTGCAAGAGACTATAGAAATGAGATTTTAGAAAAATATGAAAAGGATATTATAGAAACTTTTCAGAAACAGAGGGGGCTTTGAAAAGAAAAAAGTATCGAAATGGAAACATGCTGGCAATAGGAGACACGAGGACACCACTAATAATCATCCAACTGCAACATCGATGAGTACTGAGCTTGTGTCAAGTGATTTTTTTTTTTATCAAGTGCACCAGTGAAGCAGAATGAAGACAAGACGAGGCAAACATAAATCACAGAAAGAGGGGACCCAACACAAGGCAATTGCCAATGTACACACATTATAAACACAGATACCGGTGACACTGAAGAAGCAGGACATCTGGGCGAACACAAAAAGATGACACTAATTTGTCAATTTACAGTGCAGAAGCAGAAAGGTTGGTCCTACAAAAAGTCTATAGACAGCCAAGTACTTTCAATGTGCTGACAGTTATATCTCCAGTCTCCCTCACAACTCTCGCATGCACATACACATTTGGCTCAAGGGAGGAAGGGCCTCCACCACGGAAATAGAGGAAGAGGCCTCCGCCTAAACTTTTTTATTTCTTTTTATTATTTTGAGGCCAGAACAGTGGTGCACATACAAATGTGCTGCATCAGTTACATTGGGCACTCTGCCTGTTGAAATAGTGGGTTGTCAGTGGGTAGTCCTCCTTTATTGTCCTGACACTCCCTACTAGCCATCATCAGGACATTGTGTGTATGTGGAGCTAAGACTTGCAGACTCTCACCAGTTAGCTCTGTCTCCCAGTCTTCTTTCCCACTGATCCATTTCTCTAGCCTCTATCTTTTTGAAGATGACCCCAAGGAATAAGGCTTCTGACCACAGGTGCTCAGCCAACTCCAGTATCCCAGGCTCTTCTTCAGGCAGTCAGGCTTGCTCGCTTAGGCCAGGTGCAACCCTGCCAGTGGTGATCTTGTGGATGACTACAGGTAGCAGGTGGCTGGGTGGGCACTTGCGGGTCGCTTTATAGATTGTCACTCAGCTTCCCCAATCTTTGGGGGGAGATTATAGGTTGTCACTCAGCTTTCCCATTTCTTGGAGGTGGGGGGTAATATATAGAGATTGCCTTGCGGTTCGCCCGGCGGTCGTTTCGCGGTGAACTTTGATTGTTCGCGATTCGCCGAACATGCAAACTAATGGAGATATTCGCGCCCGCCATATTCTTTTACATTGTGAAGAACTTTGACCCATGACACATCAATCAGGTGGTACAGGACAGCCAATTGAGACGTTTCAGCACATGGACATATCCCCTACCTTATAAATAAACCTGATCTGGCCGCCATTTTACATTCAGTGTTTTGCCAGTGTAGGGAGAGGTTTCTGTGTGGAGCAGGGATAGGCTGTTAGGGACACCAAATAGGGCCACATAGGACTGGTATAGGTGTGCTATCGATAGGTGTGATACTTATATTATACTTATATTATACTTATAATATACTTTTATAATGATTTAAAAACACGAAGATCTATATACTGATCACCTGGAAGTCAGGGGCCTAGGGGCTAGGGGCTTACTAGGGCCATTTTTATATATGGTAAGGTTCAGGACAGGGTCGCTCTTATCAGGGCGGGTGGTCTGTTGTTAGGCTATCAGGGCCAGAATAGCACCCCCCTGTAGGGCAATATCAGGGACAGTTCTTTGCCCACCCTGTCCTTCAATACTACATCATCATCTAGCCCAGGGATAGATGTTTTTTTACTTTCCCTCCTGGATTCATCGATGTGCACTGGAACCCCCACGGATTGTGGTAGGACATATGGTTTCTGATTTGGTGCCGCCGAGCACTTGTTATTGCCTACCACATCTATGCTTTTTGCTTAACTTTAATAATTTCATTTATTTTCATTTTGAGGGATATCTTTTCCATTCACACGTCTGCAAAATGGGTCCGCATCCGTCCCGCAATTTTGCGGAGTGGGTGCAGACCCATTCATTTTCAATGGGGCCGGAATGTGCTGTCCGCATCCGCATTTGCGGATCTGCATCCGCAGTTTGCGGATATGCACTTCCGCATTTGCGGATACGCACTTCCGCATTTGCGGATCCGCACTTCCGCATTTGCGAATCCGCACTTCCGCATCTGTGCTTCCGTTTCCGCAAAAAAATAGAACATGTCCTATTCTTGTCCGCAATTGCAGACAAGATTAGGCATTTTCTATTATAGTGCCGGCGATGTGCGGTCCGCAAATTTCAGAATGCACATTGCCGGTGTCCGTGTTTTGCGGATCCGCAAAACACGGACGTGTGAATGGACCCTCATAGTGACATTATTTAAGGTTACGTTTTATCTTTATGTATATTCTAATGGATTGCCTTCCTTGTACAATGTTATAATCTACTTTCTATGTTAGAAAGTATATTATAGTGCATTTGTATTGTGCGGCAGTTGTGTGCGGTTCTGCTGCGATACTGCAGGTATATAGAGGGACAAGCGTTATTGGAACAAATAATTTCTACTGGTGTAATATACAAGTAACCCGCCCAAAAAAACTGATTGAAGCGGGGTGTTATACACCAATATACTTTCTTTATAGTGCATTTGGGTACTGTATAGTGCATACGCGAAAATTATATTGCCGATATTTTGCATTGAAAAAAATTATGAATGGAGATCGCAAATTCGAATAATACATCTGGTATGTCACTGTCCATGTTGTGGGACTATTTGTGCACTTCTAGTAATTATTTCTTGGCTGCAAATATGAGCTAAAGGTTTTTTCAGGTTCGCCTGCCTTTAAAATGAATGGGACCCGCCGCAATCTTGCGGTTCGCGAACATTTGATCGTGTTCACGCAATCGCTTTCGCGAACCGTCCCGGCAGATGTTCATTCATCACTAGTAATATAGATTGTTGCTCAGTTGGTTTCCTCCAGCAATATATCACATTATTCTAATATAAAGGGTGATATTCTTTCTATATCCAGTCCTGTGTGTACACTGTACAAGCTGCATATTTTTTTTTGTCTAAAGGAGTGGCATGCATCTTCTTACAGGGAGCCTAGCAGATGACTTAACCCCCTGCAAGTAATGTGTTGCCCCCCCTCCAAAATCACTCACCTGTCTGCAATGTCACCAAAGCTGTGGACAAGTGAGCGTATTTTTCTTCTTTTTTTTTTTAGCACATGTTACTGGCAGGGGTTATTGTACCTCCTGGGTCAGACAACTCCTTTACCATGTGGTATATGAACGCGAATATGTCACCACAGATGGCACATTGTAAATCATAATGCATCATATGTAGTGAGAAATTCAGCTCAGCTACATCTGCATCATATACATGTGCCTTTCTTAGTTATCTATTGGTATAAAAAAAAATAATCACAATTATGTAGGCCTGCATCAGATTTTTTCACCCAAGGGTCTGCACCAACCTTAGGGCTGTTTCACACGAGCGGATGCCGTGCGTGACATCCGCTCCGTGAATGACAGCCAAGACCCGATGCAGACTGCAGAAGCAGGGAGCATTAACATGATTGATAATGCTCCGTGCCTCTCTGTGATCTCTTTACTACGAAATCATAGCGACAACTTTATCTCACTGTGATTTCGTAGTAAAGAGATCACAGAGAGGCACGGAGCATTGTCAATCATGTTAATGCTCCATGCTTCTGCAGTCTGCATCGGGTCTTGGCTGTCATTCACGCAGCGGATGTCACGCACGGCATCCGCTCGTGTGAAACAGCCCTCAATCTGGCCCTGGTTGGTAATCTATGTGTCATGGTGCGGTTCACTGTTAGGCCCCTTTCACACGAGCGAATTTTCCACGCGGGTGCAATGCGTGACGTGAACGCATAGTACCCACACTGAATCCTGACCCATTCATTTCAATGTTTTTCACGCATCAGTTCTGCGTTGCGTTAAAATCGCAGCATGTTCTATATTCAGCGTTTTTCACGCAGCCCTGGCCCCATAGAAGTGAATGGGGCTGCATGGAAAACGCATTGCATCCGCAAGCAAGTGCAGGTGCAATGCGTTTTTCACTGATGGTTGCTAAGAGATGTTGTTTGTAAACCTTCAGTTTTTTATCACGCACGTGAAAAACGCATCAAAACGCATTGCACCCGAGCGGAAAAAACTGAACAACTGAACGCAATCGCAGACAAAACTGACTGAACTTGCTTGCAAAATAGTGCGAGTTTCACTGAACGCACCCTGAACGCATCCGGACCTAATCCGTCACGCTCGTGTGAAAGGGACCTTACAGTTGTGGCTGTGTAGGCTGGCTGCACACCCTCTCACGTACTGGCTGCAGGCTACCTCCTGTGTATGCTGGATGGTTGCTTGGGGCGGTGTGCTGGCTGCGGTGTCTAGTGTGAACTGTTGCCTGTGCATGTGTTATCCCCGTGTCTGTATTTCTGTGGTTCCTGTCTCTGGTGCCGTTCAGGCTGGCTGCATGCACTTTGTGTACTGGCTGTGGTTGTTCCCATGTATGCTGGTTCTGTGATGCATGCTGGCTGTGGCTTTGTGTGAACAGGGACTGAGTTGGATTCACTTGTGATTGTATGTTCTGTTCTTCTTGTTAATCGTGTGATAGATGAAAATAAGCCTGGACGATTCGTGAACATGATCGCGCGAACGCGATCAAATGTTTGCGAACCACAAGTCTGCGGTGGGCTCCATTCACTTTAATGGCAGGCGAACCTGAAAAACCTTCACGTCATATTTGCAGCCACCAAAAACTTACTAGAAGTGCACAAATTGTCCCACAACATGGACAGTGACATACCAGAGGGGGATCAATGGCAAAAATTCCGACAACAAGTATGTATTTTAATCAGGGGCCATTCTTATGCATCTTAAATGGAAACTGTCAAAAATGTGCCCTGCTGGAGCCTAGAAAGATTTTATTTTAGACCACGGGAGTACAGGCCCCAAACATTAGACATTCACTGGACAGAAAATATCAAGTGATTACCGTATGTGGCTGGAGGTATATTAGACGGTCAATGGATATCAATTTTACTGCAGGCCAGTGGACTAAAGGCCCAAAAAATGTTTTATTCACCGTACAGAAAAGAACAATTGATAATGTGGCTGGAGGTACATTAGGCGGTCACCGTATAACAATTTTAATGTTGGCCAGTTAGATTACAGGCCCCAAAAATTTTGTATTCACCGTACAGAAAAGAACAAGTGATTATGTGGCTGGAGGTATGTAGACGGTCAATAGATATCAATTTTACTGCAGGCCAGTTGACTACAGGCCCCAAAAATTATTCATTCCCGGACAGAAAACATTAAGTGATTATGTGGCTGGAGGTATTTTAGACGGTCATTGGCTATCAATTTTAATGCAGGCCATTGGAGTACAGGCCCCAAACATTAGGCATTCACCGGACAGAAAACATCAAGTGATTATGTGGCTGGAGGTATATTAGACGGTCATTGGATATCAATTTTACTGCAGGCCAGTACAAATGTCAAATACATATGTTTAAAAGAACTAAAAATATAAAATTGGATTAAAATCATGGCTAAAAAAAAAAACCCTCTTGATTAAACCCCAAATGATAATAGGTGAAATTCGATAGCATGTGGTCGTCACAGGTGTTGAATTCCTCCGAGGCCCCAACAAATAGGCATTCACCGTACAGAAAAGATCAAGTGATTATGTGGCTGGAGGTATATTAGACGGTCAATGGATATCAATTTTACTGCAGGCCAGTGGACTACAGGCCCCAAAAATTATTCATTCACCTGACAGAAAACATCAAGTGATTATGTGGCTGAAGGTATATAGAAGGTCAATGGATATTAATTTTACTTCAGGCCAGTGGAGCATAGGCCCCAAAAATTATTCATTCACCGTACACAAAAGAACAAGTGATTATGTGATTATGTGATTATTTACTGCAGGCCATTGGAGTACAGTCCAAACATTAGGCATTCACCGTACAGGAAACATCAAGTGATTATGTGGCTGGAGGTATATTAGATGGTCATTGGTTAACAATTTTACTTCAGGCCAGTGGAGTACAGGCCCCAAAAAAGTATATTAGATGGTCATTGGATATCAATTGTACTGCAGGCCAAATACATATGTCTAAAAAAACAAAAAATATAAAATTGGATTAAAAACATGGCTAACAAAATCCCCCCTCTTGAATAAACCCCAAATGATGATAGTTGAAATTCGATAACACATGGTCGTCACAGGTGTTGAATTCCTCCGTGGCCCCAAACATTAGGCATTCACCGGACAGAAAAAAGCCTTTTATGCCGCTGTATTAACATAAGACAGGGACCATTGTACTGGGTGGTGGCGGATATGTGTGGGCTGGCATGAGGAAATTCAATTACATGTGGTCGTTACAGGTGTTGAATTCCTCTGAGGTCCATGCCTCATTCATTTTTAGAAATATGAGGTAGTCCACACTGTCGTGAGCTAGGCGAGTACGCTTATCGGTCACGATCCCCCCCTGCTGTGCTGAACGTCCTTTTGGACAGGACACTCGACGGGGGGCAAGCCAAGAGTTTTATGGCAAATTGTGCCAGCTTTGGCCACAGGTCAAGCCTGCACACCCAGTAGTCAAGGGGTTCCTCGCTTCTCAGAGCGTCCACATCGGCGGTTAACCCGATGTAGTCGGACACCTGTCTGTCTGAGGCTGGATCCAGAGAGCGGCTGTCGATGGGTTGGTTGCAAGAATGATATTATATCTGAAGTGACCAACACATCTTCAAACCACCCTCTTCTTGCATGCGCTGTAGGATTGGTATCCGCAACTGTTTCTCTGTGGGTGGACATTCCTCTGCCAGCGCCCTCAACAGCAGAATGCAGCATATCTCGCAGCAAGGCCTGGAAATGCTGCATTCTGACAGCCCTCTGTGATGCTGGTAACATGTCTGCCATTTTGTGTTTGTACCGGGGGTTTAAGTACGTGGCCACCCTGTACTGGTCCTTGCCCTTTATGCTTTTATAAGGGGGTCCCTCTTCAAACACTGGAGCATTAAGGCCCCCATTTGCACTAAATTGGAAGCAGTGCAGCGGCCTGGCTCCTGCTCATCGTCCAGGAGAATGTCATCCTCTGTCTCCTCCCCCCAGCCACGGACAGCACCAGGGATCCCAGAAAAGTTTAAAGCCTGCTCTTCTTTATCCTGCTCCTCCTAACCCCTGGGGCCATCCTCCTCTGACTCCTCTTCTGACTCTTTCTGACTTGTCTCAGATGGATTAACCCCCCCTGGGAATTCATTTAGCATTGCGACTTCCTCATCCTCATCTGCTTGCTCCTGCTACTCGATGGCTTGATCAATGACACGACGCAATGCACGCTCCAGAAAGAAGGCGTAAGGTACGATGTCACTGATGGATCCCTGGCTGCGACTGACCAGTCTGGTGATCTCATCAAATGGCCGCAGAAGTCTGCAAGCTCCCCAGAAACTGTCCTGCAGCAGAGTTCGTACAGGTAGTCGTTAACGGCACGTTTCTGCTGGAGCAGCCTATCAAGGTATTCAAGCAAGCATATACAAGGTAGAGTTCCAGCGTGTTGGGCAGTCACAAATCAGACGTCTGACTGGCAACTGGATGTCAGCAAGGCGAGCCATGGCGGTGTAAGATCTTCTAAAAGGTCCAGAGATTTTCCTGGCCTGCCACAAAATGTCCTGGACCTCGGGGTATTTGGCAATGAATCGCTGCACGACTAAATTCAGGACGTGTGCTATGCACGGCACATGTGACATTTTGCCCTGTTTCAGCGCGCTCAGCAGATTTGCACCGTTGTCGCACACCACTTTGCCAACTGTCAAATTGAGCAAGGTTAGCCACTGATCTGCCTGTGACCACAGAGCTAAAAGGAGTGCAGGACCAGTGTGGCTCTTGGCTTCCAGGCACAACAGCCGCAGCACAGCATGGCAACGTCTCAGGGACAGGACTCGTCTCAGGTTAATTTGCATATGTATCAAATCGTTTTTTTTACTACTGCTAGCGGCCATCTAGCAACCCATGTCCTCAGCTCTATACACAAAATCCTGGTGACAGGTTCCCTTTAATCAGTTTATTTTGGGGCAACAGGTATATCATACCAGTTGCAATTAGTTATTCCAATTGCATTTGTCCCTCTGTATAGCTGCGTTATCTCAGCAGAACCGCACACAAATGCTGCACAATACAAATGCACTATATGGAAAGTATATTATAGGTATATCACACCCCTGCCTCAATCAGTTTTTTTGGGGGGCAACTGGTATATCACATCAGTTGCAATTACTTATTCCAATAGTGTTTGTCCCTCTATCTAGCTGCGGTATCTCAGCAGAACCGCACACAACTGCTGCAAAATACAAATGCACTATAATATACTTTCTATGTTAGAAGGTATATTATAGGTATATCACACCCCTCAATCAGTTTTTTTTGGGGGGCAACAGGTACAGTATATCACACTATCACACCAGTTGCAATTAGTTATTCCAATAGCATTTGTCTCTCTATCTATTAGTGTGCAAGTGCTGTTGGATACAGGCATTAACAGGGTTTATTAAAAGGAAATATTTATATGTCTTATTTGCCCTTGTGTGGTGCAGTTTTATGTTCTAAAGCATTTTTGAGTTGTATTAGTGGGAAAAAAGGGCTTATTAGCTGTTGTGTGGTGAAGTGCTAAAATTAAAGCCCTTTTTGACGTGTATTAGTGGCAAAAGTAAAATATATTTGCCATTCAGCGGTGCAGTTATATGTTCTGAAGCCTTTTGTGGTGTGTATTAGTGGTAAAAGAAAATATATATTTGCTGATCAGCGGTGCAGTTATCTGTTCTAAAGCCTTCTGTGGCCTGTATTAGTGGAAAAAGAAAAAATATATTTCCCGATCAGCGGTGCAGTTATGTGTTCTAAAGCCTTTTGTGGCGTGTATTAGTGGAAAAAGAAAAAATATATTTGCCGATCAGCAGTACAGTTATCTGTTCTGAAGCCTTTTGTGGCATTTATTAATGGAAAAAGAAAAAATATATTTGCAGATCAGTGGTGCAGTTATCTGTTCTAAAGCCTTTTGTGGCGTGTATTAGTGGAAAAAGAAAAAATATATTTGCCGTTCAGTGGTGCAGTTATCTGTTCTAAAGCCTTCTGTGGCGTGTATTAGCGGAAAAAGAAAAAATATATTTGCCGATCAGCGGTGCAGTTATATGTTCTAAAGCCCTTTTTGGCGTGTATTAGTGGCACAAAAAAAGTATTTTCTGTTGTGTGGTGAAGTGAGAAAATTACAGCCCTTTTTGGCGTGTATTAGTGGTAAAAAAAAAAATATTAGCCATTGTGTGCTGAAGGGAGAAAATGAAAGACTTTTTTGGGGTGTTTTAATTTCCTTTTGATTTATTTATTTGATCTAACAGTATGTCAGACAGAGAAGTGCCAGGCCCTCCACAGAGGAGTGGCAGAAGCCTAAATATTTCTGGCGCAGGCAGAGGTCGCAACAGAGTAAGGGGGCGTGGCAGCAGGGGTCGCAGCAAAAGGCCTGAGCTCCCGGTGTCATCTAGCGGTCGTGTCTTGACCAGCAACCCAGCTGTTCTCAAATGGTTGACTCGGTCATCTATTTCATCCCAAGTGACATCAGAGACCCCCAGACAAGAGTCGGTGGGTTCCCCTGACACGATGCTTAGTTAGCATGGCCCGGGAGCAGGCCCTGTGCCCCCACCTGTCCTGAACCTTCCTCTGTCATTTTCAGTTCAGTTTTCTACACAGACTTCTGGCTCTCCACCTTGTTGGACCCTCGCTACCGGTCCAAAATGGCTGCCTTTTTTGCACCCAGTAAGAGGGAGGACAAACTGAACTACTACAGAGACATCCTATGTAGTCAGTTGGCCGCTGCCTATCTGCACCATCGTCCATCTTCTTGCAGGTCTGACCGGGGGGGGGGGGGGCCCTCTGCGCTCTCGTTCCACTGCCATGGCTGCTGGGGAGGGGTGGGGTACCAGCTCTATCAGCAGCAGCCTGAGTCTAGAGTCGCTGATGAGCAGCTTTCTTCACCTGCATAGTAGAGAAACTACTCACCAGTAGCTAGACATAGAGCAGAACCTGAACCAGCAGGTTGTGGCATACTTTGACAGCACCCTGCCACACATAGTTGAAGATTCGCTGGACTACTGGGCAGCCAAACTGGATTTGTGGCTGCAACTGGCTGATTTTGCTCTGGAAAAGCTGACCTGCCCGGCCAGAAGTGCGGCATTAGAGCGGGTGTTTAGTGCGGTAGGGGCCTTAGTTACTATGTCACCTTGCCATTCTGTGGCCTCCTGATGCTGCTGCCATCACCACACTGTCATTGTGCCACTCTATGGCATCCTCCTGATGTTGCTGCTGCCATCTTCACACTAATCATTTATTTGACCCTTCTTCTGATCTGTCAGAAGGAAGGAAAAATGAGATGCACAACGGATCCTGTCTGTGTATCAGCTATAAGGCCTGTATGGTCCCATCAGAATTGGCTTGTGATTTGGTAGCCAAAAGCAGGAGTGGGTACAAAACACAGAAGACATGCAAATATTCCATTCACATGTCATCTCTGTTTTGGAACCACTCCTGTTTTTTTTGGCATTAGCAATACTGATGGATTACTGACCAAATGCTGACCGAGTGAAGGCGGATGCTCAACAGACAGGATCCGTTTTTTGTTGGTTATTGTTCTGACTGATCAGAGGAAGGACAAAATAATCAGTGATATCAACACAAACTTACTGCTGACACCCTCTCCACTCTGTCGGAGGGCTCTACTTGTATAAGTGTTTAAAAGAACAGGTTCTGTAGACGTCTATGTGGAATCAGCTGGCGGTGTAAAAGGAGTGCGCTTCTTCTTGGCTCTAAAATCGACCTGTAAGGCTGAGTTCATACTTGAGTTATGTGGTCAGTTTTGGCCCCATGACTGCCCAAATAAGTGAAGTGTGCAGTGATTCTAAGAGAGACACCTGTCATTTTATATTATTTCACTACCAAAGCAGACTCCCTATGCCTGTTACTGCAAGGCACAGTGTTCTACACCACTATAAAGGCTCTCTGCAGCCAGGAAATAGCATATTTTTTTCACGAAATTTGACGCAAATAATTTAGGATCTCACCAAATTTTTTCCCAAATATTTAGCGAACCGGGAAATCGACTTTTTGAAAAATTTGCTTATCTCTAATATCTATCTGTGAGCTGTGGGGCTGGAGGTCAGTCTCATGTGTCTTGCTGGTTGTAGCACCTCGCTGCTCACCCAGGAGGTTAGTCTATCTTATGTCTTGCTGGGTGTAGCACCTTGCTGCTCACCCAGGAGGTCAGTCTATCTTCAGCCTTGCTGGGTGTTGCACCTTGCTGCTCACCCAGGGGGTCAGTCTCTTGTGTCTTGCTGGGTGTAGCACATTGCTACTCACCCAGGAGGTCAGTCTGTTCCTGTGCCTTGCTGGGTGTAGCCTTTTGCTGCTAACCCAGGGTGTTTTTGCTATCTGCCCTTGTGTGGTGTTGCCTGGTAAAGCAATGTGATGTTTCTGCCTTGTCTGATCTCTTGTACCTGTCCTGTGATGTTGATTTAATATCCTTGTCCATGCCTTGTCTGATCTTCTGTACCTGTTCTCTGTCTGGAACCACTCTGTTCCTTGTATAGCTTAGCAGTTCTCTAACTGCGTCTGATGGCTTGGCAGTGCTTAACTGCTTCTGATCCTGCCTGTTCCTTGTCCAGCCCGGCAGTTTCAACTGCTTCTGATCTAGTCTTTCCTGCAGTGCCTTACTGCTTCCGTTCCTGTGTTTGTCCTGCCTTCGTGAGAGGGTCCCTGGGTTCTCCGGAGGGAGGATCTCTAGTCTGTGTGAAGCTCTGCCTGAGACCGCCATGCTTCCATTCCACTTGGGGTCCAGGCACCTGCTCCTGTGCTGGTTCCTGTTTGTCTTGTTGTCTGTTCCATGTCCTGTGTTTGGTTGGGTTCCAGTCCTGTTGTCTGTTTCCGCTGGCAGTTTCACCAGAGTGGTTCTCTGCAGGTAGGCGCCAAGTGTACCAGGGCTCACTGGCTCTCCTCCCTCTGGGTTTTGCCTGCGGTGCACTTGGTTCTGTGGTAGTGCTACCACTATTGCTTAACCTGCTCTACTGTCATGTTCTTTTATTACATGTGTAATAAAGTACTCTGTTTGTCCCTGGTCTGTTTCTGCCTGTATCCTGTTTGCAAGACGTCCCGGAGGTCTGTCTTGTGCCCCCGGCACATGACACTATGTAAGTCAAACCATGTAGAAAATCCATGAAAGGATTCAACAGCTTGTGTTTGCCATTACCCTGCAGGAAGGGACCTTAACACTCATGGCAGTGTACTTTCTACAGTACAAGTGGAAGTCTGTACGAGTTTGCAGGTTTTGGGTTGTGAAATAGTACATTTAAAGGTTAGTTGGGGGATCTAGTCCCTCAGTTGCTTACAGTAGGTACAAATCTAGATGGAGTTACATGTTGGATTATATAACTTCATTTGGCACTAATGAAATTTTCTTATATACAGGCTTTTTAAGCAATAAGGTTTTATTAGAAGAGATCCTTCTTTTATATTAATTCAAACATAATTTTTTTCCTCACCAGGGTTAATTCACGAGAATAGCCATAATCACACACTTGACATACTGCACATTTTTTAAAACTTTTTTTTAGCCTTATTTTATTTGTCACTGATATGCTCTACATTTACTGTATCAGAGGTCTTACACATGAAGTTCAGTACATTGATTACAGTCATCCAATAAAATAGTGTTTCCTCTTTCTCCTGTAGCCTGACCGGACAGGTGAAAAACTGGATTCATACTGGACCCACATAATTAGGCCTCATGCACATGGCCGTTGCTCGGCCGTGGCCATATTGCTGCCCCCATACAGCGGGTCCGCAATACACGGGCACCAGCCATGTGCACCCCGCATCCCGGATGCAGACCCATTCCCTTGAATGGGTCTGCAATCTGGGAGATGTGGTGTGGTGCGGAACGGAAGCACTGACCGGAAGCTTCTGCAGTGTTTCTGTCCGTGCCTCCACACCCCAAAAATATAGAACATGTTCTATTTTATTACGGTGCGGACAGATCACGGACCCATTCAAGTTGAATGGGTCTCGATCCATCCCAGCCGCCGCACGGATGTTGCCTGTGTGCATGAGGCCTTAATGAAATAATTTAAATAGTGTACATAAAGTAGGTTCAGCAGACTTGGATGAATTGATGATGAACTGCTATCTAATTTAATCTCTTAGACGTAAAGAATAAAGTTTTTAATTGATTAGCTCATGCGGCAATGTAGTTGTAAATATATACTAATTCCCTTTTAGTTTCTGTGGTGTTCCAGGTGTGGATGTCTATAACATATTTCTCTTAGCACTAAGTATCTATCTATGTATCTATCTATCTATCTATCTATCTATCTATCTATCTATCTATCTATCTATCTATCCAGAAAATGGCAGCACAAGAGCAAAACAATATATAAAGTAAAGGTGGTGCAAGCCCATAGGTCGGACAACGTCCCATAAATGCAAAAAATAGAAATCAGGCAGCACACCCACATGAAAAACAGACGTGCTTATTCACCCATGCTGGAAGCGCAACGTTTTGGCTCTTTACTGGAGCCTTTCTCAAGCCAGGCTATCTACAGTGCCTTGCAAAAGTATTCACCCCCCCATGACTTTTTTTTTTGTATTTTGGTGCCTCACAACCTGGAATTAACATGGATTGTTTGAGGATTTGCATGATTTAACTTACAGAACATGACCACAACTTTGAAGATTATTTTTTTTATTGTGAAGCAAACAACAAATAGGACAAAATAACAGAAAAGGTCAATGTGCATAACTATTCACGGGGGGTAAAGTAAATACTTTGTAGAGCCACCTTTTGCGGCAATCACAGCTTCAAGTCAATTTGGATAACTCTCTGTGAGCTTGCCACATCTTACCACTGGGATTTTTGCCCATTCCTCCTTGCAAAACTGCTCCAGCTCCTTCAGGTTGGATGGTTTGCACTTGTGAACAGCAATCTTTAAGTCTGACCACAGATTTTCTATTGGATTGAGATCTGGTCTTTGGCTAGGCCATTCCAACACAATTACATGTTTCCCCTTAAACTACTCAAGTGTTGCTTTAGCAGTGTTTTTGGGGTCATTGTCCTACTGGAAGGGGAACCTCCGTCCTAGCCTCAAATCACGCACAGAGTGGTACAGGTTTTGCTCAAGAATATCCCTGTATTTAGCACCATCCATCTTTCCCTTAACTCTGACCATTTTCCCAGTCCCGGCTGCTGAAAAACATTGTGTTCTTTGGGTGATATGATGTGTTGGGTTTGCACCAGGCATAGCGTTTTCTTTGATGGCCAAAAAGTTAAATTTTTGTCTCATCAGACCAGATCACCTTCCTCCATACATTTTGGGAGTCTCCCACATGCCTTTTTGCAAACTCACAACGTGCCTTTTTATTTTTAGCTGAAAGTAATGGCTTTCTTCTGGCCACTCTGCCATAAAGTCCAACTCTATGGAGCGTACGGCCTATTGTCGTCCTATGTACAGATACTCCAGTCTCTGCTGTGGAACTCTGCAGCTCCTCCAGGGTTACCTTAGGTCTCTGTGCTGCCTGTAATGACCGGCGTCACACAAAGGGAGGGAAATGGGAAGGCCCTGTCTAAGGGAGAGGGAAAGGTGGTGACCCCTGACTCACCTTGCGGCTGGCACCTGACTGCCCTGACGTCCCTAGACGGGTTCCTCACCCGTACGCCGATCACGTGCCTAAACCCTGGCTTTCCCTAAGATGAGCCCTATGTAGTGAACAGGGCGGTGGGATCACTAGTCCGCACCACTGACACTAAGAGGAAAACACCAAGGAGAGGACAGACAATACAGACAAACATATAATCCCAGGTGGGCGACAACAGCAGACCACGAAGGCCCAACAGGGATCCGGAGGGTAACGTACTGGAACAACAACCAGGGAACACAGTTACACAGCTCCAGTGGGTCAGTATAGAAGTCCAGGCAGGAAGCTCTATATCTGGCAACCAGAGAAGTGTGAGAGGGGAATATAAGGAGGTTGGGAGTGCTGGATAAGAAACAGCTGAGGAGAAGGAGCTACGGATCCCTGAGTGAGCCAAAAAGGGTTGCAAGGCAAACCCAGAGAGCTACCATATAGAAACAGCACAATCTTTCTACATAGAGCGCGCAGCCACCCGCTGCGACTTCCTGACCCCGGGTATAACGGAGTCAGGCGTGGCTCTTGTCACCCTCGTGACACTGCCGCTCTTATTAATGCCCTCCTTGCCCGGTCCGTGAGTTTTGGTGGGCGGCCGTCTTTTTGCAGGTTTGCTGTTGTGCCATGTTCTTTCCATTTGGTTATGATAGATTTGATGGTGCTCCTGAGGATATTTTTTTTATAACCTAACCCTGACTTGTACTTCTCAACAACATTGTCCCTTGCAACAGGACACATTTAAGAGAATTAAATTAAAACACATATTTTTTGTTGGAATTTTTGTCATTGATCCCCCTCTAGTATGTCACTGTCCATGTTGTGGGACTATTTGTGCACTTCTACTAAGTATTTGGTGGCTGCAAATATGACCTGAAGGTTTTTCAGGTTCGCCTGCCATTAAAGTAAATGGGGCCAGCCGCTAACTTGCGGTTTGCTAATATTTGATCGCGTTCGTGTTCACGAACCGTCCCGGCCGATGTTCGTCGATCACTATTGGTGAGTATGATTTTTTTCCTCTAGGCATTACTATTTTTCCTTCAATGTGGGTGCATGTTATATACTATGTTATCTACTCCCCATGTAGATGGATTTCTGACTGTTGTGCTTTTAAGTAGTTTTATATTCTTTAGTCCGTTTTCAAGTAAAATATTTTTATACATATACAGTTGCAAGAAAAATTATGTGAACCCTTTGGAATTATATGGATTTCTGCACAAATTGGTCATAAAATGTGATCTGATCACAACAATAGACAATCACAGTCTGCTTAAACTAATAACACACAAAGAATTAAATGTTACCATGTTTTTATTGAACACACCATGTAAACATTCACAGTGCAGGTGAAAAAAGTATGTGAACCCCTAGACTAATGACATCTCCAAGAGCTAATTGGAGTGAGGTTTCAGCCAACTGGAGTCCAATCAATGAGATGAGATTGGTTACAGCTGCCCTGCCCACACCAGTTCTGGGTTTGCTTTTCACAAGGAGCATTGCCTGATGTGAATGATGCATCGCACAAAAGAGCTCTCAGAAGACCTACGATTAAAAATTGTTGACTTGCATAAAGCTGGAAAGGGTTATAAAAGTATCTCCAAATGCCTTGCTGTTCATCAGTCCACGGTAAGACAAATTGTCTATAAATGGAGAAAGTTCAGCACTGCGGCTACTCTAGGAGTGGCTGTCCTGTAAAGATGACTGCAAGGGCACAGCGCAGACTGCTCAATGAGGTGAAGAAGAATCCTAGAGTGTCAGCTAAAGACTTACAAAAGTCTCTGGCATATGCTAACATCCCTGTTAGCGAATCTACGATACGTAAAACACTAAACAAGAATGGATTTCATGGGAGGATACCACAGAGGAAGCCACTGCTATCCAAAAAAAACATTGCTGCATGTTTACAGTTTGCACAAGAGCACCTCTATGTTCCACAGCAGTACTGGCAAAAGTTGAGTTGTTTGGAAGAAACACACAACACTATGTGTGGAGAAAAAGAGGCACAGCACACCAACATCAAAACCTCATCCCAACTGTGAAGTATGGTGGTGGGGGCATCATGGTTTAGGGCTTCTTTGCTGCGTCAGGGCCTGGACGGATTGCTATCATCGAAGGAAAAATGAATTCCCAAGTTTATCAAGACATTTTGCAGGAGAACTTAAGGCCATCTGTCCACCAGCTGAAGCTCAACAGAAGATGGATTTTTCAACAGGACAATGACCCAAAGCATAGAAGTAAATCAACAACAGAATGCCTTAAACAGAAGAAAATACGCCTTCTGGAGTGTCCCAGTCAGAGTCCTGACCTCAACCCGATTGAGATGCTGTGGCATGACCTCGAGAAAGCGATTCACACCAGATATCCCAAGAATATTGCTGAACTGTAAAGATGAATGGTCAAAAATTACTCCTGACCGTTGTGCACGTCTGTTCTGCAACTACAGGAAACGTTTGGTTGAAGTTATTGCTGCCACAGGAGGTTTAACCAGTTATAAAATCCAAGGATTCACATACTTTTTCCACCTGGACTGTAAATGTTTACATGGTGTGTTCAATAAAAACATGGTAACATTTAATTCTTTGTGTGTTATTAGTTTAAGCAGACTGTGATTGTCTATTGTTGTGACTTAGATGAAGATCAGATCACATTTTATGACCAATTTGTGCAGAAATCCATATCATTCCAAAGGGTTCACATACTTTTTATTGCAACTGTATACATTGTCTATTGTATTGCAGCAGTGCTCGGTGTGTTTTGTTTTGTGATCTACATAGCTTTGGCTTGTGGGGCCTACTTGTACTTCATACAGTCAGCTGTGCCTGCCTATATTTACTTTGGCCATGTGCTTGTTGCGAGAGTATATACATCATAAATACACACATAATGTTGGCACATACAACTGGAAAACTTATAAGAATTTTTGTGGGTAAGGTACATAAAAAGGCAATCACTGGATTATTGTAGTCAATTATGACTAATGGGGTAAAAAAAAAAAAAAACTTCTAGCACCACATAATTTCCTTGGTAAAATTTAAAGGGACTGTCTGGGAGTGGAAAAAGGGTCTGTTTTCTTTTTCTTAGAAACAAAACCACTCTTGTTCACGGGTGATGCCAATGGTACTGTAGCTCATACAATTCCATACTCAAAACTTACTTTTATTTGCTAATCGTACCTCTCATTACCATTAGTCATCAGATGAATATGTAGAGATTTAGTATTTAGTTATATAGCCAACATATCTTATCTAACCATCAAATAACCCCAGTTTTACAGATCTGTATAATCACCTAACCTCTAAAAAATGTTATACTAAAATAATTTTTTCATTCCTTTCCTCAACTATTATAATAGGTCTTATTGTTTTAGAAGAACATTATTGTGGGTGAACCAATGCCAAGGAATGTGTTCAAAATCTCAATTACATGTAAAAGATTAAATGGCCAGTTAGCTCCACATCTTTTTAATGTATTAAAAGGATTGTTCATCTTTATAATGTTTTTTAACAGGCCTCACAGCGTTTCCAGATCCCCGAGTGATCATACTTACCTGATCCCGACCGCTGGGTTCCAGTTCCAGTTCCAGTTCTGCAGGTCCAGGACATCCTCACATAATCATTTGGTTTGAACCGGGGCACTTGACCGCTGCAACCAGTCACTGGCTGCAGTGATGATGTCACCATTGCAGCATCTGTGCCGCACAGGTGATATGTCACCATCACAGCTCTCTAAATGATTGATACAGTGGGTGTACCTGTAGAAACATCTCAGAATCTGATGCCAAGTTTGAAGAGAGAATTTATTTTCCAAGTCTCTTTCCCAAGTTTACATATAATTTATTTTCCCCTAGACTTTAACCTTTAGGATACCGGAGGTTTTTTCATTTTTGCATTTTCATTTTTCCTCCCTATCTTCCTTGAGCCAGAACTTTTTTATTTTTCTGTTCACATAGCTGTACGAGGGCTTATTTTTTGCAGAACAAGTTGTACTTTATAACGCCAACATTTAATATGGCATACAATGTAGTGGGAAGCGGGAAAAAAATTCCAAATGGGGTGGAAATGGAAAATAAATGCAATTCCACCACCGTTTTACTGGTTTTGTTCCCACGGACTTACCTTTGTGGCAAAACTGACCTGTGCCCTTCATTCAGTGGGTTAGTACGATTACAACAATACCACATATGAATAGTTTTTTTTTATGTGTAAATAGTGTAAAAAGAAATTTAAATCACCATATTCTGACCCCCATAACTTTTTTTATAGTTATATCTGCTGAGCTGTGTGGAGTCTCATTTTTTGCAGGACAAACAGTAGTTTTTATTGATACCATTTTGGAGTGTGTGTCTTTTTAACTCATCACATTTTATTTGCATAAGAGAAGCAATAAAAAATGGCAAATTGGCCATTTTGACCCTTTTTTCCCATTACGCTATTCACCGTATTGGAAAAATGGGCGATGCCCAAGTAGTTTATATTTTCTGTTATTTATGTTATTTTGGCCAAAATATAAATTGCAGCTTCAATACCCTGGGTCTTTTCAGGGAGACCCAGGGTATTGAATTCAATTACCGGCATCCTCATTGGCTGCAAAGGATGCTGGTAAGAAGCCCGGAAGCGCGTGATCTCACTTGATCTCGGCATCTAAAGGCTTCAATGACCGTGAACTGTCGCGGTCATTAGCCATGGGTCTCTGCTGTTTGAAATAGCGGACACCCGCCGGCTGGGTGTATTGTTTGACCATCAATCCAGCACCATACATGTACGGTGCTGGTACTGAACAAGTTAATTAAAGTCATTCAGAGTAAATAATATAGATACCTGATTTCATGAATAACCTCTCCTATGACTCGGTCAATGTTGCATGTGGCATGTATGGAGTTTGAAGAAGGAGGGGGCTCCCTCTCCGACTCCACGGTGTCTCTGCTGTGCAGTGATGGGGACCTGATGGCTAGTATAGCAGCCTGATGCCTTCCACAGGGATCGGAGCCTGTCAGCTACCCCTGGCTGGGTCTCATAGGCATTCTGTCAGTGTATTACTGACAGGCAATGCAATACAATACACAATGTATTATAATGCATTGTAAAGGGGAATGGACCCCCAAAAGTTTATGTCCCACAATGGAACAAAAATAAAAAGTAAAAAATAGATTTAAAAAAAGTGTTTTTCAAAAATAAATAAAATACAAGTCAAATGTTTAATAGGGCTGTTTCACACAAGCAAGTCCATTGCAGGAATCATGCTCTGTGCATGAGCGTGATCTTCCGTTCTGGACTTGCAGGAGTGCACGGCATTATCATGATTTATCATGTTATGCGCCTTTGCATGATCATACTGACAACTTTATGTCACTATAATTCTGTAGAAGTAAGGTCATGCAAAAACACATAGCATTATAAATCATGATAATGCCATGTGCTGCTGCAAGATGAACAGTGTCCAGAACGGAGGATCACGCTCACACACGAAGTGTGATTCCTGCAATGGATTTGCTTGTGTGAAGCAGACCTTACACTCATTCTGCAGTATATATATATATATATATATATATATATATATTTAGTCGTAAACTGATGTATGATCACACGGCAGAGCTCAGAAGGAAAGCAGCACCATATGTTTTTTTAAGGGCATGGTTTTTGGGTACCATGTCACATTTGAAGGCACACTAAGGTAGACAAACGGTAGTCAAATATTGAAGTCAAGGAGGCATCCCTATCAGTGATTGACAGCTATCTCTGTATACATAGTCATGGAAGGAAGGCTGTCAATCACTGATAGGGCCGCCTCCTTGACTTCAAAGCCCAGACTGAATAAGGATATCAATAGAGTTGAGCGAACACCTAGATGTTCGGGTTCAGTGAGTTCGGCCGAACTTTAAAAAAAAGTTTGAGTTTGGGACCCAAACTTGATCCAAACTTGAACCCGAACCCAAACCCCATTGAAGTCAATGGGGACCCGAACTTCACTTTGTTATTTTCCATTATAACATGGTTATAACGGAAAATAATAGTATTAGCTTTTTCAGATCTGAGTTTTCCCGATTGTGAAAACTCAGATCCGACAGTATATTCTAACACAGAGGCGTTCCCATGGTAATGGGGACCCTTCAAGTTAGAATATACTAAGAACTGTGTACATAACTGCCCCCTGCTGGGGAAGGAGGGGGTCTGGCCCCTGCTGCCTGGCAGCACCTGATCTCTTACAGGGGGCTGTGATCCGCACAATTAACCCCTCAGGTGCCGCACCTAAGGGGTTAATTGTGCGGATCACAGCCCCCTGTAAGAGATCAGGTGCTGCCAGGCAGCAGGGGCCAGACCCCCCTCCCTCCCCAGTATTAAAATCATTGGTGGTCAGTGCGGCCCTCCCTCCCCAGTATTAAAATCATTGGTGGCCAGTGCGGCTCCCCACCCCACCCCTCTATTAAAATCATTGGTGGTTAGTGCGCCCCCCCCCTATTAAAGTCATTGGTGTCCAGTGCGGCCTCCCCTCTCTCTCCTCCACTAATTAAAGGGCTTCTGTCACCCCACTAAACAGATTTTTTTTTTGTGTACTTATAATCCCTATCATGCGATATTGCTATACCTTATGTTAGTAATAATTTTCGTTCAGTAGATTTTGCAAAAAACTTACTTTTATGATATGCTAATTACCTTTCTACCAGCAAGTAGGGCGTCTACTTGGTGGTAGCAGCAGCAGAAAACCGCCCCCTCCTCTTGTTGATTGACAGGGCCAGCCGCGATCTCCTCCTCCGGCCAGCCCTGTCAGCATTTCAAAAATCGCGTGCCTGTGTTGATTCGGCGCAGGCGCTCTGAGATAAGGAGGCTCGCCTCCTCAGCACTCCCTCAGTGCGCCTGCGCCGATGACGTCTTCTCTTTCGGTGACATCATCGGCGCAGTGCTGAGGAGCCGAGCCTCCTTATCTCAGAGCGCCTGCGCCGAATCAACACAGGCGCGCAATTTTTGAAATGCTGACAGGGCTGGCCGGAGGAGGAGATCGCGGCTGGCCCTGTCAATCAACAAGAGAAGGGGGTGGTTTTCTGCAGCTGCTACCAGCAAGTAGACGCCCTACTTGCTGGTAGAAAGGTAATTATCAAATCATAAAAGTACGTTTTTTGCAAAATCTACTGAACGAAAATTATTAATAACATAAGGTATAGCAATATCGCATGATAGGGATTATAAGTACACAAAAAAAAAAAAACTGTTTAGTGGGGTGACAGAAGCCCTTTAAAATCATTGGTGGCAGTGGCCACAGGTTAACAACCCCCCTCCCCCCCATCATTGGTGGCAGCGGAGCGGCAGCTCCGATCGGAGTCCCAGTTTAATCGCTGGGGCTTCGATCGGTTACCATGGCAGCTAGGACACTACTGCAGTCCTGGCTGCCATGGTTAATTAGCACTTTTAGCAGCATTATACTTACGTGCGCTGTCTGTGGCCCTCCGGGCGCTCCTCCTACTGGTAAGTGACAGGTCTGTGCTATAAGCAATGCGCCGCACATACCTTTCACTAACCAGTAGGAGGACCGCCGGCCGGCCACAGACAGTGCATGTAAGTA